>NW_016157166.1:224358-227442 GCF_001687245.7 Rhagoletis zephyria | reverse complement strand
AAGCCACAATAACATTGACAAATACATAGTTTAGGAAGAGCCTGCCTGAAACTATACAAAAAAGCAAATAAGCAAATGGATGTATAGAATTGACAACAACAACCACGCTGTCGAGTTTAAATAGCGGCAAATCAGCTGCACTTGATAGTAGTTGGTTGAATAAGGAAAATGAATTAGCAACAAGAGTTTACGGGATGTACATAGCTCAGTGGTTAACGCTTCTGACTTTGAACATCGAATTCGCAGGTTCGATCCCTGCTGAAGTCTAGAAAAAGAAGTCTGATGAGGAGATGTGGTGATCTCCGAAATAGTGCTATAATTTCTACCGCTTAGACTTTGTAGCTTTTTCAATTTTTCCTAATAAACAATCGTGGTACAAAGCTCAATAAAAATATTAAAAATAAAATGTTAACAAGCCACAATAATAAAGATAGGTCGTGTCAGCTGACATCGACACCTGAATGGAAGATTGACCTATCTCAGAATTTGATTGAATATTTCGAAAACTGAGTGTGCACTGAAACTAATTTTTAAAAACACTATACTATACCTAATTCCTGAATAATATTTACCAGAGTGCGACGAAATTTAGTGGGGCTGGCGTGACGTCACGTTGGCTGACCCATAAACTTTTGCGATTTTCTCGGAAACCGAGTGAGTATTTAAATTAATTTTGGAGGCCCTAAATAACACCTAAATAGTTTCTAATTCCTGAATAATTTTTATCGGTTTTTGGAGTAGTGGGTCAGCTAGCGTGACGGACGTTATTAACGTTACATTGCATGGTTCAATCTCAAATTATAAAATTATTATGCAGAAAATATAATGCGGTTTATTTAAAAAAACGTGGATCGCTTCATCGATTCAATTATTTACACAGGAATTAAATAACATCAAATCGTAGGTATTATTTTGATAAATTAGCGACCAGTTTGGCACTGTTCAACTAATTTGTAAAACACTATCATTAGAGACCAGCTTATCGCTGTTCGTCTAATGCAGTGATTCCCAAAGTGGCCCAGGTGGACCCCCAGGGGTCCACGGAAGACTCGAAAAAAATATGGGGGTCCATGAGTTGTAAATGGGGGCCCACGAAAATTTATCTGGTTTGGATATAAAGCACCAAAATGGTTTCTTGATGGCCTCTTTATTTAACTTAAATTTTTTTGAGTGGTGTATAGTGCTCTTGACGCACTGCTGCATTTACCGTCACTTTGTGTTTTTATACGTGGGGAAGCCTTAAAGGCCACCTGCAGACTAAAAAGAACCGGATGCTGGTATGACAATGAGTGAAGCGCGGCGAAAAGTTCTGGCGGCAGAGATTTAAGCACTTGTGTCTTTTCAATGCTACAGTATAGTACGCCACCATTATCTTTGTTGAAGAGATGCTATAATGTTCAGTTCCCTGAGACTGAATGCTGGTTTGATTCCATCACTGAGACCGGACTCACACATTATCGAATCTTCACTGATGGCTCCAAAACTGACTCTGGGTCATGATCTGGGGTCTCTTTCGAGGTTAATGGAGATGAGCTTCACTTTCCTGTAGGATTTTATTTTCTTGTGAATACGACCAGTTCTGTCTTACTGGGGTTGACGGCGAGGCCACTTTTGGCAGTCCAGTTAGTAACAACTTTAAGGTACCGTTGGGTCAGTTCATACAGCGTGTTCTGGTATTTACCTTTAGCAAGGAGTGCAACATCGCCTACATAGGCAATTACCCGACAGCCGTGTTTCTCCAGCTCCACTAATAGCTCGTTCACCACGACGATTCAGAGTAGAGGTGAGAGAACACCTCCCTGCGGGGTGCCCCTGCTCACCATGCGAGGCAAACAGGCGCTGCCCCAGACGGCCATGACAGTTCTGTCACGCAGTAAGTTTTCGATGAGCCTAATGAGACTGACCTCAACCCCAAGCTTATCAAGCGATTTAACTATTGCGTCCGGCAGGACATTATTAAAAGCCCCTCGATATGGAGGAAGGCTCCTACGGCAAAGTCCTTGTGAAGGCTTCCTCTATCCACCTCACAGTTGTATGCAGAGTGGGATCTACCGATCTTCCTTTACAATAAGCATGCTGTAGATAGGCGATCTTGAGGAATCATACTCCTTATGTGCATGTCAACTAACTAATTGGCCTGAAGTCCTTGAGGGCAACATGAGAGCTTCTTCCGGCCTTCGGGATGAACACCACCTTGACGACCCTGCGACCCCTCGGAATGTACCCTTATCTTACGCAGCTTGCGTAGATTGGGGCCAACCAACGGCACGACACCTCCGCAGTTCTTTCCCAGCAACAATTAGGTTTTATATATATTTGAGAATTATTTGAAATCAAGGCCTTTTCTCACATGTCAAACGTTTGAAAATGATTTGATATTGATTTGAAAATTACAGCTTTCTCAACAAAAAGAGGGGAGTTTGATCTCCATTTGAGAATATTGTTAATTATCAAATCAATTTCAAAGGTTGTTTATCAAATGTACTTCAAATGTGGAAATAAAATTTATTATGTAGAATATATGTATATTTCATATTTATTTTTCTTCACGATGTACATACATACATAAGTGTCAAACGAAAGATAAAATAAAGATAAAATAATTTCTATAGTTATACAGCTGCTGAATTGCTAAGGCTATTTTTCAGTCTTTTAACATTTAAAATAAATTCTTCATAACATAATAAAGAAGTTAACTTCAATAACATTTAAAACTAAAAAATCGCATTTTATACAAGTAAAACAAAAATATGTGTTTACTAGGGCGGGTCAATTTGTATGGATCGATTTTTTTCGACATTGTTCCTAGCATATTCCGATTCTTCATAAAATCCTAAGAAAAAAATTCCTCCAGACCATAGCTCTAAAGTCAATTTCGAGCATGCGCATTTTTTAAAGAAGATATCTTATATATAACAAGTAAGAGCAGCGCTGTCTTCGGCTATGCCGAAGGCTTCATACCTTTCATGAACATCTGCAAATTTTACTTTGACAGATTACTGCTTTTGAATACATCTGCATACATCGATAGAGGAGTTACATACTTATATAAAAAATCGCATCTAAACAATCAGAGGTATGGAA
>NW_016157166.1:221257-222756 GCF_001687245.7 Rhagoletis zephyria | reverse complement strand
AAAACCGACTTCTATTCTCATATATAAATTTAAGAGTGCCGTTATTTTCTTCATGGCCCAATTATCGGATCTACACTCAATTAGTAGGAGACTACCTCTGAGGAACCACCTTTCCTTTCAAAAAGAATTATAGAAAACGGATAACGTAGTCCAAAGTTACGCGGTAACATACATAAAAACATATTCCGACGAATTGATAAAATATGCAGATTAATATTTAATAAAGTGTTACGGATATATTTTTTTTAATACAAACCTGTGCTTGGGAGTTTTTTGATACGAAAAATTAATTTCTGATATCTATTTTTATACCCGAGCGCACTTGTGCACAAGGGTATATTAATTTTGTTCACATAACAGTTGTTTGTAACAGCCAAAACGAATCGAGATAGATATAGACAAATGTATACATAAATGATCAGGATGAAAAAAGAAATCGATTAAGCCATGTCTGTCTGTCCGTCCGTCTGTCCGTCTGTCCGTCCGTCCGTGTACACGATAACTCGAGCAAAAATTGAGATATCTCAACGAAATTTGGTATGTAGGTTTCCCTTAATCCAAGGTAGGTTGGTATTGAAAATGGGCGAAATCGGACTTTAACCACGCCCACTTCCCATATAACGGTAATTTCCAGAAATACGAAAACTGCGATATTTTAGTAACTACTGAAGATAATTCACTCAAAATTGATATTTACAATAATTTTTAGACGAAAAATAAGAATATTATAAATTTTTGGAAAATGGGCGCAGTCACGCCCACTTATGGTTACATGTGTATATCTTGGTAACCGCTGCACCAATTTCTTCCAAACTTGGCACAGTTGTTGGCCTTGGTACAGCATAAAAAATCGCCGAAACTTTTTAAAATCGGACAATAACCACGCCCACATCCCATATAACGGTAATTTAGAGAAATACAAAATCTTCGATAAATCAGTAAATATTGAAGCTAATTTATTCAAAATTGATGCTTGCAACAATTCTTTACCAAGAAATACGTTTATGGTAAAATTTTGGAAAATGGGCGTGGCACCGCCCACTTATGATCTCATATAAGTATATCGGTAACCGTTCTACCAATTTGTACCAAACTCGGTATGGTTATTGTACTTGCCACGTGTAAGCAAAACGTTGAAAATTATTGAAATCGGACTAAAATAACGGCCGCTTCTCATATAACGGTAAATTTCAGAAATGCTTGAAACTTCAATATTTCGAAATTGAGGGACGCTAATTTACTCAAAATTGATACACCCCGGCTTACCATCTACTGGAAGGTTTCGGAAAGGTGAAAAAACATATATTTAATACTTGCGCCGGGTATTTAATGTTCGGCCGAACTTAGACTTTCTTACTTGTTTTTATTTAAAGAACCGCAAGATTGCACTACAAAGCAAATTACATATTTTTTACTATTGTAACGGGAGAAGTTACTGTATGTATTTTTTTATATGTACAGTGTCGAACAAAAGTTTTGGCACAGTAAATTTTCGCATT
>NW_016157166.1:217648-221232 GCF_001687245.7 Rhagoletis zephyria | reverse complement strand
GCATTACATATATGCAAAATTTTTAATTTATTTCCGATAATTTTTTATAAAAACATAGTTCATACTACACCAACATACATAAAAATCAAATGTGTAAACTTTGTGAAAAACTTAGGAAAATTCAATAAATCAGCATACTAATTTGCAATTTTATATTCAGATTTTTAAGCGACTTCAAACCTGCACTTTGATAAACTAAAATTGAATGGATTATTAAACTGCATACTTGGAATTTTTCTAAAAAATACTTTGCCTATATTGCGAAAAATTTACTGTGCTAATACTTTTGTTCGTTACTGTAAGTAAATAAACCCTTAACTTTAAAAAACCAAAAAAAAAATTTACAATATTTCAAAATTATTTTTCGAATCATAAATTTTTTTATGATTAGCAATGTACTTATATTTGTTTTTGGTTTTAGATCCTTTTTGCTTTCAACACGTGGTATCTTTTTTCTAGTTTCTATTGTCATAGCCATAACTCCCTCTCTATTTTTATCAATCAATCAATCAATTTTATAATTTTTTTTGGCAGTTTTCCTAATTACAAGTAGAGCTTTATAAAACTTTTATAACTCCAAATGTTTATCAAGCTTGGGATTTTATCCCTGCAAGAACAGTGACTATCATTTGACAAATCATTTGATGGGCAAGACTGATGGAGATTTCTGTCACTGGCTACCTACAAGTTTCTATCAAATTCTAAAGGGCAGTGTGAAAAATCTGATGGAAACTTTCGTGTACGTGTGATGCTTCATCTCCTTCTGGCATATACGTTTTGGCATAATGCTATACTGCTNATATTGGTCTCTTTTTAACCTACGCAACATTTGCAAATGTGTTAGTAAGATAAATGAGAATGTCTTAGTTTCCATCACACAATTCTTGTAGGGTATGTTATCCGGGCTGGCTTATTAATTTAGCCAGAGAATATGTTTTCTTTATTAAGTTTACCCAGTTGCCCATTTTAAACTGCTACCTGTACTGTATCAGCGGTTATTATTATTATTATTATTATTGTTGGGGATAGAGCACTGCGACCTTAAGATCTATTGTACGCCCTTCATGGATTATAGTGTGTCTATTAATCCAGTATCCGAGAGAAACTTTAGTATAGAACCTAAGTCTACGGATTTCACTTCGCCTTTGGTTATCAGATGTTCACCCAGGTGCCTTTTGCATTTATGCATCAGTGCAGGACATTCATCTAAGATGTGCTGTGCAGTCTCGTTTTTCTTCCTGCAAAATCTGCATCGCTCATGCGAGTAAATTCCCAGTTTAGTCAGGTGATAGTTCAGCCTGTAGTGTCCTGTCAGGATTCCTGTAACAATTCTTAAGTTATTCTTTGATAAGCTCATACATTCCTTGAAGCGTTTTAGGTTATATGTTCCTAAAAGTGCTTTGGACTGCTCTAGACCTGGTAGATTATCCCAGTAGTGATTCCTCTGAGCTTCTTCCTCTAGCGGAACTAGTTTAGAGAGTGCCCCTTTTCCCATGCCGCAGAGAGGTTCTGGACCGGTGAAAGTGGTTGATGCACCTTTCTTCGCTAGTTTATCGGCAATCTCGTTTCCTTTAATACCAATATGTCCCGGAATCCAGAGCACCCAAACCCGATTGGTCAGACCAAGACTATTCAGCTTGTCGAGGCACTCCATCACCAGTTTAGATGTTANGGAACTAGTTTAGAGAGTGCCCCTTTTCCCATGCCGCAGAGAGGTTCTGGACCGGTGAAAGTGGTTGATGCACCTTTCTTCGCTAGTTTATCGGCAATCTCGTTTCCTTTAATACCAATATGTCCCGGAATCCAGAGCACCCAAACCCGATTGGTCAGACCAAGACTATTCAGCTTGTCGAGGCACTCCATCACCAGTTTAGATGTTACCTGGTGAGATCTGAGGGCCTTGATAGCCGCTTGGCTGTCAGTCAAGATCGCGATGTTCTGATTCCGGTAGTTTCGCTTGATATTAAAGTCCGCGCCTGGAAAATAGACATATGTTTCCCCATGGGTTGCGAGTATCGTATGCTCGGTCCAACTACCCCTACCCCGCTACCCTCGTCGGTCAATGAGCCATCAGTGTACCAGGTAATCATGTTTTGGTTTATCCGATATGTCTCGGATATGCCTGCACAGCTCTTATTACTACGTCCATAAACCTAGCTGACCCAAGTCGCCAAAAATCAATAAAAATTAGCTAGGAATTAGGTGTCTTTTAGGTGTTAATTAGGGCCTCCAAAATTAATTTAGGTGTTCCTTTGGTTTCCGAGAAATTCGCAAAAATGTGTGGGTCAGCTAGGTTTACGTAAACCTAGCTGGCTGAATACGCGCCAGCATGCATATATGGCGGGCCGCTCTACTGAAACCGCCCTATACGCGCTGACATGCGCACTTCAAGATAGCTTAGAAAATAAGGAGACTGCTATATGCGCTTTTCTGGACATCGAAGGGGCGTTTGACAACACCTGACATGCTGCAATAAACATTGCTTTGATTAGCAGGTGGGTAAACAATACCCTCGTAGCCTGGATTAATTACATGTTCCGCACCAGAAGGGTAGAAATACAAACCTGCACGAATAATACGGTTGTTGCCGGAACAACAAGGGGCTGTCCACAGGGTGGAGTGTTATCTCCACTACTATGGAATATAGTCGTCGACGGACTGCTCCAAGAGCTAACAGATACTGGACTAACCTGCCAGGGGTACGCCGACGACATTGTAATATTATGCAGGGGGAAATTCGAAAACACCCTGTGTGATAGAATCCAGCTAGGGCTGAACGTAACCAAAAAAATGGTGTGCCAAAGTGGGGCTGAATGTAAATCCAGCAAAAACCACTATAGTACCATTCTCAAGGAAGGCTAGATGGAACCAACATCATGTACCAAAAAGAGGTTAAATTCCTACGAGTAATACTAGACCAAAAACTACTCTGGAAAGCACACGTAGAAGAAACTGCGAAGAAAGCTGTAAGATCATTTATTACGTGTAGGTCCATGGCAGGAAAAAGTTGGGGCTGCACACCAAAGATACTGAGATGGATCTACACGACAATAGTACGACCCATGATAACCTATGGAGCCATCGTTTGGGCCGATAGAACTTCAAAACTTGGAGCAATCAAAGTGCTCTCCAAGATACAAAGGCTGGCATGCGTATGCATAACGGGAGCCATGAGAACCTGTCCAACCGCATCCTTGGAGGTTCTTTTAGATCTTACCCCTCTTCATATTTACATACAGACTCAGGCGAAAAGGGCTTTACTACGGATGACTGGTACCAATATCGGGGCAGCAGGGTGTCTTGGTCGTGGGAAGTTAGATATTCTTACGAATAAGTTCCCTGAGATTGCAATACCGAGGGATACCATGCATCCGAGGTTCAGATTTACAAAGAGGTTTAAGACTGAACTGAGTAATAAGACGTCCATAAACCTAGCTGACCCAAATCACCGAAAATCAATAAAAATTAGCTAGGAATTAGGTGTCTTTTAGGTGTTAATTAGGGCCTCCAAAATTAATTTAGGTGTTCCTTTGGTTTCCGAGAAATTCGCAAAAATGTGTGGGTCAGCTAGGTTTACGTAAACC
>NW_016157166.1:175193-214436 GCF_001687245.7 Rhagoletis zephyria | reverse complement strand
GGATAGTTCAATAAGACCGTAGTCCTTACATAGTTATCTACTACCTTTTCTAAAGCTTTTAGTACAAATGAGGTCAGGCAGATCGACCTGAAGGATTTTGGATGAAGTGGGTCCTTCTTTCCAACCTTCGGGATGAAAACAACCTTCGCTCTTCTCCACGCATCTGGTATATAACCCAATGCTATGCTGCTTCTAATTATTTTTAATAGCGGTCCAATCACGCATTCTAAGCCCTGCTGTAGCATGCCAGGGAAAATTCCATCCGCTCCCGGTGACTTCATTGGTTTGAAGGTATTTACCGCCCACCTGAGCCGGGGCTCGGAGCATATTTCCTTAGCCGCTTAGCCACCAGTTTCCTCTGCTTATTTTACTGCACTGCTCAGTCCGATCTGTTTCGGAATAAGATGTAGATCCTGGGAAGTGAGTATCTATGAGAAGTTTGATCTTCTCCTCCTCGCTCCCAGTGAAACTCCCATCACTCTTCCGTAGACTTGCGGACGTAATACAGTTCGTTTTTGCCATTACCTTATAGAGTCTTGTTGCCTATGTAGTATCTTCTATGCTTTCACAGAAGTTCCTAAAGCTTAAACGCTTAGATTCCCTTATTTCTTTGTTTTACAGAGTTAAGGTGTTTCTGTATTCTGACCACTTCCCGGTTCGTTTTGCTCGATTGAACAGTTTCCGGACTTTGGTTCTGAGTTTAAAGCGGTTAAAACTTGTTAAATTTTTATTTAAAATTTTCGGTAAGGAATAAGCGAGTGGATGAAAAATATATAAACCGTGAGAACGGCCCATATATATGTATATGAAAGAATACACACATGCGACGACTCTAGCCATTGTGTGTAACTCCTTTAAATTATAGTTATTTTTTTCTTATTGTATTAAAAAAATAACGTTCGTAACGCTTTAGTAAATATTAATCCGTATATTAACTGAGTATATATTAAAGACTAGAAGATGACCCGGTGAACTTCATATTTTATTTGAATTTAACTTTGATCAATTATAACAAATCTTCAAAATGCAATACAATGATATCACTAATACTGCCTGCTGTTATAGCTGATAAAAGATCCCACACCTATAAGATGTGCCACGCCCCTTTTTACAAACTCATTTATATACATATATCTTTCCATAAGCACCTACCATATGTATCTGTGCATTTCAAATTTCGAGTTCATGTGACTATAACTCCGAAGTTAGAGCTGATTCAAAATTTTCACTATGGGAGGTATCCCTCATCCCCCTCCCCCCCCCTTGGGGAGTTTAAATTTTTTTACCCTATTATAGGTCCAGGAGTCATGGCCATACTTTGGCAAAATTTTATTCGATTCTCTACATCCGTTCAGGCTGCAACCTGGTACATACATACATACATACTTCCACAAATATATAGTAGATTTGCTTTGAAGCGCCATCTTGCGGTTCTTTAAATAAAAAATAGATATCAGAAATTAATTTTTTGTATCACAAAACTCCCGAGCACAACTTTTTATTACAAAAAAAAAAACATTCCTAAAACTTTAGTAAATATTAATCTGATTATGGACTTAGTATTAATTAAAAATATTTTCTTTTAAAATTGCGCAGGCTCGAAATTGATTTTAGAGCTATGGTCTAAAGGGCTGCTTTTCTTACAATTTTATGTAGAATCCGAATCTGCTAGGAACGATGTCGAAAAAAAGTTGACCAGCCCTAGTGTTTACATATTACACAGTCTTGCTTGTTTTGTATTTTTTTTCTTGACAAAAAAAGTTTTCGCATGTTGGAAAAAGAAAATACTAGTTCGTTCAAATTCGCTGTACGAAATATGTGTATATTTTTTCGAAATTTTAAAATTTTTTAACATTTAAAATAAATTATTCATAACACAATAAGGCAGTTAACTAAAGTAACATTTAAAACTAAAAAATCCTAAAGCCGTTTCTCAAATGTCAAACGTTTGAAAATGATTTGATATTGATTTGAAAATTACAGCTTTCTCAACAAAAAGAGGGGAGTTTGATCTCCATTCTAGAATATGGTTAATTCTCAAATCAATTTCAAAGGTCATTTATCAATTGTACTTCAATTGTGGAAATAAAATTTATTATGTGGAATGTATGTATATTTTATATTTATGTTTTCTTCACGATGTACATACATAAGTGTCAAACGAAAGATAAAATAATTTCTATAGTTATACAGCCGCTGAATTGCTAAGGCTATTTCTCAGTCTTTTAACATTTAAAATAAATTCTTCAGAACATAATAAAGAAGTTAACTTAAATAACGTTTAAAACTAAAAAAACGCATTTCATACAACTAAAACATAAATATTTGTTTACATATTACACAGTCTTCCTGGTTTTGTAATTTTTTTTCTTGAGAAAACTAGTTTTTGCATGTTGGAAAAAGGAAATACTAGTTCGTCCGAATTCGCTGTCCGAACTATGTGGATATTTTCTCGAAAATGAGCCTGAAAAATATTAGGAAAATGAATTTTTGAATTTTTTATTTTCAAATGAAAATACTTTTTAAAGCCGTTGTCACACTCAGTGATCTAGCTGACATTCTGGTTTCTGTGCCCTTCCAAGATAAATGCTGAGCGGCCCCATCAGATAATATTTTTCGCCTGGCAGCTTTTACAAACTTTTCCGCAGATTGTGAAAACACTAATGAAAAGTCAGCCATCTGAAAAAATGGATTATCGATTACTTAATTTCCAAGTTATATCAGACCAATTAAAATAAAATATTATCAGGCTATTAAATTTGGAGTGATGTTCTTGGTTTTCTTTTTCAAATGCTTTGAATTCTTCGAGACTGGTATACGGTTGTTTTGGAAGACTGGTGGCCACTTTCCTTTCTGTATGGTTCTGCCTTCTTACTTTCGTTTCTTCCAAAATGCGAGTAGGAGTCTTCTTCACCGTTTTTTAATTGTGATTTAATTCTACAGAGATATACAATATTTATACTTGTAGATATCGATCGTACTCCACAATAACGACACAATAAAACAAAAATCTTACTACGGTTAAGTCTCTCATGACTGTAATTCTTGTCTAATCCATGTCTAATGCTTACTACTTAATATGGTAAGGATTAGAAATTGATTAGACATGTTTTAGAGACACGAGCCAATTATAATATTATTAGAGTTCTTTCCAAATGTTAGTTAGGCTACTCTAGTTCACAAAACATCTCGTTTGGGTGATAATAAAGAGTCACACATCCAGTTCTGTTTGAAGTGTTTTATTTAAAATAAAATAAAGGTCTAGATGGATCACCCCTTACGTACATACCAGACAATATTTTTCTCTCTGTTTTTGTCAATTCATCAACATTTTTTGTTTCAAGTTTTTGAGATCTGAAAAGAAAAAGTTAATGTAAGGTACAATTTTATTATAAAAAACAGGCACTACCTCTCTTGGTGATCGGTATATTATCCGACGTGTTATCATATATACTATTTAAGTCCATGTTCATGTCTATGTATTATGTTGTTGTATTACTTAAGTTGAACTTTTTAAATCTAAGATGAGTGTAGAAAAGGAATGAAGAAATGAATAATGCCTTAAACATTTTGGAACTTAATAATTTTTTCGGATATCTCCTTTAATTAATGTTGGACTTTGGTCGTGGAAAAATCTAGTACATAACAACATTTGATATTAAGATTACCAGATCGTATGGGCGTATTAAAAAAGTTTTGTAAATTCAAAACTTCTACCCCTTCAAAGTTAATATTATGGTTTCGCTGAATTGTTACTATCTTATATATTCTGTTCTCAACGATGTAGAAGTTTTCAGGCTCTTGGTGGGAAAAAATATTGAATGTCCTTAAAAAGTTCCATTACTAAAACGTCCTCTTTGTAGTTAATTTATTGAAGTGGAATGCTTCTGTCGGTTTAAGCTATTTTCAACTAATCGGTTGTACACCTGTGCAGCAACATGATCATGCTTTCTTATTTTTTGTTTTAATTTCGACAAATAATTCTCAAATTTAAAGGCACTAAAAGTTTCTAAACAATCGAAATGTAAGCCAAATGTGTCAAACAGTGGAAGTTGAAAATCAAGAATCATTCTTCATAGCACTCGGACATATTTTCTACAAACTTGTTTAAAATTACATTTGCACAGGTATTATATTTAATGTAGTGTTTCGGACTTAGAAGAATTCTAATTCCTAAACAAAAAACAAAAAATTAGTATACCTAATTGGATCAAAAACATTTTTAATATAAATATGTCTGCAAAGCAAAAATGCTCTGAATTCTGTAGCTTTAAAACGTTCAACATATTTAAGGATCGAGGTCGCCTGGCAAAGTCATTTGGAATTTGATTATATAAAAAACTAAGTTTGGAGTCCAGTAACTGAATTTTTTCAAGTCGAAGAGAGTAGAGCTTATTTCGCTTTTTCATCCACGCGAGTAACAAAGTCTTTGTCACTCCCAGACGAACTATATGCATATAGTCCAGCCCGAATGACGTCACTATATCAATTGGTAGTCTTTCTATAGCTGTTTGATCCATATTAACGTGATGACTTCTGTCTGTGCGCGCACGAAATTCAGAATCGGTCTTGCAGCATTATTTTCTTTTGAAAAAATAATCTTATGGTATTTTGATTCACCTCTTTGGGTGCACTTTTAACAACTATTATAGCCAGAATGATTCAAGCTTTTGGTTAAAGGAAGCCCGTCAACATTAATGTTTAAATTTAAACTATTTGTAGTAAAATTATTTTGTAGTAGAAAATCCGTCAGCCCCGTTCCCATTGCTATTCTCTGTGTTTCTTTCGGAGTATTTTTTAACGTCCTAGCACATAAAGGAAGACCTGGAACATAATTTTTTAATTGTCGGTGGAGCCCGCATATAGAATTAGATCCAGAGTTATCGGAGTCACAGTTATCAGTTTCGCTGCCTTCATTGCTGTCTTCAAGACACGAAAAATAAGCCACCTAGTTTTGAGCACTAATAAATTCGTCTTATGGGCTATAGCTGCGTGTTCCGGCTGATTATCTTCACCCCGCGCAAATATCAAATTCACTATTTGTGCGCTTTCTCTTTTAATTTATTTTCTACTCATTGTTATATTGTTAAGCAATTGAATTTAATTTTATTCTTACAATTTTTATTTAACTGCGCACTTTCATATCGTTTGACATTAATTTTAGAGATGAACAATTCTTAGCAAAATGTATCGATAATTATAACGGTGCCATGTTTCTTCAAATCAATCTCAAATGAATTTTAAATGTAGAATGTAAACCTCGTTTTCAATTTGAGAATCATTTGAGAAAAACATTTGATATCAAATCGAGAAATAGATTTTTCTCAAACGTTTGAATCTGTGTTTGCTGGGTTGCAGCTGCGCAGGTATGATGCCATCGGGTCTTGGGGATTTGAAGGGTTTGAACGAATTAATCGCCCACGCCAAGCGGCGGTCATCCAGGAGATCAGAAAAAGCAGCGCAGTCTCCACGCACGCGAGAATACGCCGAAGACATACGGCGCTAGAGCGCTCCTCAGCAGCATTGGAGGTGGCTCCACCTCATCGTCTTGCGGCATATATGCCGATATTAGCCAGAGTTCTCCGCCTCTCGTTCCAGCCTCATCGTCACCATATCCATATTGCTGAAATTATGCAAAATAAAAGATTTTAGTTCACCTCTGATAAGCATGCAGGCCCTAGTTCTACCTACACCGTTCGCCGCTATCAGCTTGTAGTCCCTTGTTTTGATTCCAGAGATACCGCTACTGCTCAGCCACGGCTCCTGGATCAGAACCACGACAGCCTCACCTTGCTCAAGGTGGAGCAAAGGATTGGCGGATCGCGTCAAGATTAGCGATTTCGCTAAACGTAGGAGTCGGCCCCGTGCGATGTTTTTTACCGGTAGAGGTTTCCCCCTCCCGCGACCTTTGCCGCTTCAAGGTCGATAGTGTCGCATTCGCGCCATCGGCTGCCTTCCCCTGTGCGGATGTCGCAGACTCCGCATCGCCGCCCACCTTTTTAGACCACTCGAGCGTTCGGGCATGTTGATCAGTAATTTGACCAGCACACTGATCGCCGTAGCGTTCTAAAATTTAGGTCCGAGCGAGTCTTTCTCGCCGCCGTGGCGCGCCGAAGACACACGGCGATAGGTCCCCTGCGGGTGCTGTCGGTTCCGCCACGCTCTACACCCCCAGATGCTACCCGCAACCGGCAAAATTCCGCCCGACATACCAGAAGGTATGATAGCCGTGTTGAAAATATTTTCAAAGTAAAACCTTGTTTAACCTTTTTAGTCTGACACCCATATTGCGCTACATTATCTAAAAGCATAAACAGACGGCAGCATTGATCCGGACCAACTCGGGAATTAACTGCTGCTGTCTGTTTAAGCTTTAACTCCCTTAACTTAAGTGGAATTTAGTTCTTAAACTAGGTGGCAACCCTCCTACGTGTAGTTTAGAAAAAAAGTTTTTTCCAAAACCATTTTCAGTTATATCCATATTGGAGAAATTTCTCTAACGAATTGTATGCATTGAATTAAAGTTTGTAAACAGGTTCAACTCTGTTAAGAATATTTCGAACTACAACCTCTTTCGTCTCACACCCATATCGTGATACATATTTGCATTCACCAATTGCCTTCATTTTCGTATTTCGTATTTCTTTATTAAGTAAATGACACAATACATATGTACGTTCTTACTGACTAGCCATTAATACATTTAGAAAATTGTATGAGTAAATATAAATTAAGTACTTAACATAAGTAAGAAGATAACAAGTTCTTAAAAGCAGAGCGACTAAATGAAAAATCTAAAGAATTAATATTATACAAAGCATTAAACTCAATTAATGATCTAGTGATTGGTCCATTCAGGACCAATAGACTTATAGGCATCAACTGAAAATGTGTAATGCCTACGAATTTTTTTAAAGGAACATTAAATTTTACCAATTCCAACAGTTGAGGACAATCGATGTTTCCATTAATAATGTCGTAGAGAAATGTAACCGTTGCTATCGTTCGGCTACTATGAAGCGTATGCAAATTAACCAGTTTACAGCTTGAAATGTTAGGTGGGGGAGGTAAACCAAATTTTAGATGTGACAAGCAGTATATCAAAAATTTTTTTTGAACACGTTCAATCCTTCTATTATGAACATCATAAAGTGGAACTTAACTGAACCATACTCAAGTTGGGACCTTACCTAAAAACTATACAAAAGTATTCTAGTGTACGGGTCTATAAATTCGGAGCTATTTCTCTTAATAAAAGATAGTGAAACAAATGCTTTAGGAATAATGTAGTTAAAATGATCAACAAACGTAAAAGCCATCGTGAATTTTATCGATCCGCGATAAAAGTGTATTTGATATCCTATATGTAGATGGAAACGTATTACGAGCCTTAGAATAGGTTACAACATAACATTTACTTATATTGAGTGCTAACTTATTTCTGATACACCAATCAGAAAATGTGGTTAATTCAGATTGAAGAACTTGGACATCATTTGGACTACAAATTTCTAAACAAAAAATTTAAATCCTCTGCATACATTAAATATTTGCAGCGCTTAAGCAGAGGCTCACGCCATTTATGAAAATAACAAAGAAAAGAGGTTGCAATATAGAGAAAGGACTTTACAGTATCAATAACTACATAGTTGACTCTATTTCTTAAGAAGGATTCAATCCATAATAAAAAAGTTGAATGAAAGCCAAGTTTCCTTAACTTCGCTAACAGAGCACTATGGGAGACTATCAAATGCTTTAGAGATGTCAGTGTAAATTGAGTCCACTTGATGCCCATTCAAAAATGAAGAAATACAGTAGTTTGAAAAACCGGCAAGATTGGTAACTGTTGAACGGGCAGATAAAATGCTTTACAGCGAACGATAATTTGGCCATTACAATTTTTTCAAAAACCTTTGAGACATTTGTAAGCTTAGAGATACGGCGGTAATTGGATACCTCAATTTTACTACCACTTTTATGAATAGGAGAAATAAATGTAATTTTCCAGTCATCAAGAAAAGTAGCTGTTTTTAGAGATAAATTAAATAAATACGACAGAGGCTCAGCAATCGCCGACGCACATTTTTTTTAGGAAAAAGGAAGACATGAGATGATCATCACATTGATGGGAGCTCTTGAGATTTTGAATTCCATTAATGACATCTTTTTTAAGGACTAACGAGCCGAAATCTACAGAAGAAGTAATATTTTTTTTTAATTGAATCATCATGCCAACTATCTTCGTCAGCGAAATTGGCTTTAAAAAGCTAGCAAACAAGTTAGCAGATTCGTTGGGTGATATTGATCTCTTACCCAGATATGTCAATGACGATGGAAATATAGAAGAAGTTCATTTCGATTGTATAAATTTCCAAAAGGATTTTTGGTTTGATTTAATATTATCTTCGAAGCCTAATATAATATAATTTTTGTAGAGAAATTTATCTAGACAGTTAAATTCTTTGGAATAAGAGATATTTTTTCTTGTGATTAACAGAACCTTATTTTTACAGCTTATAAAATTTGTTTCTTAAATTTTTTAGCTTTTTTAAGCCTTTTGTGTACCAAGGCAACTTGTAAACCCTTTGCGGTACCCGGGGAATGTTCTCACTAGAGATTTTGAATAATATGTTCTTAAATAATTTAAAGCAGTCGGTAAGGTTACATTGAAGAAACAATGATTGCCAATCTACGTTGGCAATACAATCATTAACTACATCAAAATCACAACGTCTATAATTGAATTTGATAACGTCGTCAGTTACATTGCACAAGTATTAATAAAATTCGATTTCCAAAAGTAAAGAATGTACACGAAAAAAACTGGTCGCACATAACCAAGCATAACTCGGTTAATCATAACATTAAAATAAAAATCGGTAGACACTTAAAAACCTGGAAGCATTTTCCACCTTACTGCATCATTTCTTTTTAGTAACAAAAATCAGTGTAGAAACGAGGACCAAGAAAGCAATCGATCGCGAGTTAATATTGCGCAAAAAGCTGGAAAATCCCAGCATGTTCCATAACGACATCGCAAAAAAGCTAAAATTTCCAAAGTCTACCGTTACTTATGTGCTTAAAAAATACAATGAATGTTTATCTTTAAAAAGGAACCCTGGTAGTGGCAGAAAAAAAGGATTTGCTTGCGAAATTAAGGCAAAGGAAGTGTTATCTGCTTTTAAGAAAAATCCTGGACTTTCGGTAAGAGATGTCGGCAAAAAATTGAACATGTCGTCTTCGTATATACAAAAGGTATGCAAAACAGCAGGACTACGTTCTTACAAAGTGAATGCAGCACCTAATCGCAACGGTAAGCAAAATTTGTTGGCGAAACAACGTGCTCGGAAATTGTACGACAGTCTCATACAAAAATTTGGCTGTATTGTTATGGATGACGAATCGTACGTAAAAGCCGATTTTAAACAAATCCGGGGCCGCGAATTTCACACTGCAAATAAAAGAGGCAATGTTGCAGATAAATATAAAAACAAAAAGTTTGACAAATTTCCCAAAAAGTTTCTCATTTGGCAGGCAATTTGCCAATGCGGCTTCAAAAGTGATCCTTTTGTAAGCACTGGTACAATTAACCAAGAAATTTATGTTAAGGAGTGTCTGCAAAAGCGACTTTTACCTCTTATACGGCTTCATAAAGATCCAGTGCTTTTTTGGCCTGATCTCGCGATATGTCATTACGGAAAAATGGCTTTAGGATGGTAACATAGAAACAAAGTGTATTTTGTAGCAAAAGAGGTGAATCCACCTAATTGTCCAGAGCATCGGCCGATCGAAACCTACTGGGCCGTTATGAAATCCAAACTTCTTAAGACCCACAAAGCTGTAAAAAACGCACAACAATTCAAAAATAAATGGCAGCTGGTTTCCAAGGAAATCACTGAAACTTCTGTGCAAGGGCTAATGAAGGACATAAAGTCAAAATTGCGATCGTTTGCTTATTACAAGGAGAATTAACTCTTTTTTAACGAATTTCAATAAAACTAAGTTTAGATGTAAATATATGTAAATATCGTTGAATTCCATTAATATATTTATGTTTTAGAACGTTTTAACTGTGACCAGCTTTTTCGTGTACATTCTTTAGTGGTACATGATGCTTATCAGTAGCAGATAGAGGACTAAGTGATAGATTGATGTTAAAATTTAAGTCGCAATTTATAAATATTAGATTTAGAATTTTTCCAACTTTATTTACGATCTGATTGATTTGTGTTAGTTGCAAACTATAAAAGCTATCAGTTAAAGTAAATTCATCCGCGCTGTTAACATTGCTTGGCATAAGTGAATCCTCATCTGCAAGATATGACCATGCGATTTTATTTAAATTAAAGTCACCTAAGATAAGCTTATACTGCTGAGTATTTGATACTGTCTCCGCCAAGTGGCTAATATTAGTAACGTGATCATAATAGATTTTATGCGAACTATTCGGCGGGATATATGAAACGCAGATACGAAGAACATCTCTCACCCCAGCAATCTCAACACAAAGTTGATCAAGCACAGAATCTAAGTTATGAAGAGCTACTGTATTCGAATGAAGAATTTTTTTGACAGCAATTAAGACGCCACCACCCCTTATGAGGTCAGTTTTTAGGCTATCCCTCTCTTTACGAAAGACACTATAGATATTTTTATCGAAAAACTCCTCGTCGAAGAAATCTGAGGTTAGCCAAGCCTCAACGAAAACAACTACATCGTAATCATTTTGGGATGTTGCTGCATAAACAAGCGAAGCTTTGGTTCTCATGCCAGACATATCTATATATAAATACGCCACAAGAAAATTTAGCAATCCCTTTTTTGAATGCACCGTTCGTTCGATTTCAATGAACCATACACCGATTTAAAGGATATGACTTCCTCTAATCCAGAAATGTTAATCCCGATACATAGGGGGCGTGGCATCTGACATATAGAATAAAATGTGAAAACCACTATATCTCTAAAGCAAATTATGCTGGGGAACTGAAACTTAGCACAAATGCATAGATTGTAAATACCCTACTTACGGTAAAAAATGGTAGGTACTGGGGAAGTGGGCGTGGCACTTCCCATACAAACTGAAATTCTCATATCGCTGAAATTTGACACAGCAACATATGTCAATACCGTCCTTACAGCGAAAAATGGTAGATTTTGGAAAAGGGGGCGTGGCACCACCCATAAAAACTGAAATTATCATATCGCTTATCCCTGGAACCACTTATTATAAAGTAATGGAATTTTATACACCTACACATATAAAATCACAACAATCATTCAATTCGGAACCATTTTCTCTCGGATTTTAAAATCGCATTGAATGATTGTTTTGTGCAAAAGTTTTTAGAAGGATCAGTGTATTTGTCTTCCGACAGGTGGCGCAGGGATTGAGAGCTATACTAAAAAATCATATTTATGATCACATTTGTTTCACTTTTAGAACACAGATTAGTTACATAAAATTTGGTGTAACTTGGTAGCCCAGTCGTGTGATGAAAAAATATTGGGCTTTGGCCCAGTCTTGACAAAAACCCGTGTGAAACCGCTGTTAGAGAAAGAAATATTATCTTTTGTTGTAAACCTTCAAGATACTTTCTCAACCGTTAACGATTATGATGAAAAAAAGAAAGAGTTTATGCAGATGAGGGCAATTTAGTTTTTAACCTCCAAGAGGCTCTCAGACAAATATAATCCAAAAACTTATTAACAGTCTGAATTGGTATATGTTTGACATATTATTCAGTGACGAACATCTCATCTATACATACAAATGCATATGCATATTTTTTATAAATGAAAATCGAGGTTCCTTTTATTTCAAAAGCAACTGCAGAAATTTGGAGGAGACTTGGTAGAAAAAGCATTAATCAATCCGGTATTAACGTTCATAATTCGATTTTAAGTTTTCNCAAAAACTTATTAACAGTCTGAATTGGTATATGTTTGACATATTATTCAGTGACGAACATCTCATCTATACATACAAATGCATATGCATATTTTTTATAAATGAAAATCGAGGTTCCTTTTATTTCAAAAGCAACTGCAGAAATTTGGAGGAGACTTGGTAGAAAAAGCATTAATCAATCCGGTATTAACGTTCATAATTCGATTTTAAGTTTTCCTGTAAATTCGCTACAAATTATGCTGGTGGACTTCAAAATAGTAATTCGCATAACGGAGTTAGTATTGGTGACAGGTAAAATTCAAAAGTGTATGAAAAAGATGTCGAATTTCGATAACTGGGCGATACTCGTTTTGATAAAAGATCGACAGTGACTTAATTGAATTTAGATGTGTTTGGCACGAGATATTGTGTAGCGCAGCATGCTCATCTATGGAATGCCTGCTGCAACTCCGGCCTTTGGAAAAGGTCGATTATTGGATGGCCACAGAGAAGGGTCGAGCAGCTTATTATAATTTGAAGAAGAAATTCCGAGTTTAAAATTCACTTTAGTTAAGGAGTCTGAATTCACGTCTTTCTTAACTAATTTAAAGCACTTTAATGACGATGGTGATATATAAGCAGTACTATCAGAAGCATTATTGATACACTCATCAGAAGTAATTTGTGTAGATTTGTTTTTTAGTGGATATTGCACTTGCATAGAATTAGGGTCAGCGACCTTAGCCTTTGAGCGCGTCAGTGTACTATTATTAGCAGAATTGTTTGAAATTGACGGCATTAGCACTATTTTTGCACATTTGATATGTTAATTCGCAAATTCCGCAAGCAACATAATCATTAGCCGCACAAGATTAAGTGCATTTAGTACAATTAGGCCTTTTGAGCACCTTCAAACAAAAGATACGCACAGCGCTAGCTGCCAGACAAATTTTAGTTAAACTTAATTTTTTAAAGGGGTGACAACCCTCTTATCAGTGGCGGATACAGGATTTTATTTGGGGAGGGGCGATTGGGAAGAACTTGTCGAATAACGTTAAATTACAGGCATCTAACTTGATTCACAGCGAGTGACCAACCGCAGAGGAGTGACCAATCGGTGGGAAAACGCGGCTCTTTAAGCCAAATGCGGCCCTTTGCTTAGCAAAGTTCGGCTCTTTTTACTTTCTCTTTGCTTAGAACATTTTGGCTCTTTTTATTACTTTTTAAAATACATATTTCTTTGCTGGACATTCTTTTCGATTGTTTTATTTTTTATTTTTATTTAATTCTTTTTATATACACACACGCAAATTGAAATCGGAACATTACCCGCAATTGGAGAATGAAAATTGGCTTTCTGACTTACAGCCGCACTCAGAAACATTCCTTAAATTAGCTCTAACGGGCACTTAACTAATGATCGTTAAATCTGTTAATGTTTCCTCTCAGAGTTAAAAATTATGAAATAAAAAATTTAAGTATGGCCCCAGTTGCGGCCCTTCATTTTTGTGGCATCACTCACTTTTTTCGTTCAGTTCAAAATCAAATATAAAAATAAGTATTTACATCATTTTGCGCGCACTGGCTCAACAGATGCAATGGCTGAGTGAGCAGAGCACTGGCGTGCCATTCGAGAGATCCGAGTCCGAGTCCTAGGGCAGGAAAATTTTATTTTTCCTTTTTTATTTATTTATTTTTTCTTATTTAATTCTTAAAAACTATCTATTGATTTTTTTTGTTTTTATGATCTAAGTTTCTTTTGATTTATATATTTTATTGCTTTAAAAAGGAAACATTTTTTTTTTAATTTAATTTAATTGTTTGCTTAAAGACAAACAAAACCAATAACAGGTAAATTCTGGCATCTATCTTTCAACTCACCTCAGTCTTTCGAGAAACAAAAGTCTTTATATTTCGACAACTATCTTGAAAGCCCTTTTCTGTATTTCGAATAACTAATTGAAAGATGTGCTACTAGTGTTATTATATTTATCGTTTAGCAATAAGTTTTCTAAAAACTAAACTAGATAAAAAAAAAAAATACAAAAAAAGGAAAAACTAAAAATTTGAGAAACTGGAAGTGAAAGAAAATCAAATGAATCAAAAACGTTTCCAAAAAAATGAACTTTTTAGCAATAAAACTTAAAAAAAAAAATTTATTAAAAAAAATCATTGCCGAGGATTGAACTCGGATCTCTTGAATGGCACGAAAGTGCTCTGCTCACTGGACCATTGCCACTGTTACAGCAACGTTATTGAAATTGAAATTTATTGAAAATTTCAAAATCATTCGTTAAAAAGTTAAGTAAAGGTTTTTGTCTACTTAACTTTAATATTCATTAAATGCCGTTAACGAATCATTAACTGACTCTGAGAAGGAATTTTTTCAAATCGTTACTGGTGGACACCTTAAGTAATCATTAAATGACTCTGAGAGTCTATTCGATTTTTGAGTATGAGGCCTTATGTTGGACAAAAGGGGGAGTAGAAGGGACTAAAAATGAAGAAAATTAGCCTATGGTTACAGAAGACATGGATTAAATTAACTGACGAAGACCTGCGTGCCAAATGAACTTGTCTCTCAAAGTTTACACTGCTGGCAAATGTAAATAAGGATTAAAATTTAAAAACTAATTAATATAACTAAAGTAAAATCTGTCGAAAATTAACAATAAAATGCTTTTTCGCAAAATCTATAAAGGACCCTTTTATTTCTCAAAAAAAAAAGGGTAACAGTTATTCGTCGCCACGCTATATATGGTTAATATTACAACAAAAAC
This sequence comes from Rhagoletis zephyria, assembly GCF_001687245.7. Classification (NCBI taxonomy): domain Eukaryota; kingdom Metazoa; phylum Arthropoda; class Insecta; order Diptera; family Tephritidae; genus Rhagoletis; species Rhagoletis zephyria. The sequence continues at coordinate 199,766 of NW_016157166.1, read as the reverse complement.
CTCAAAAATTAGAGTTCCAAACCTTGTGCTAAACTTAAGAAAATTTTGGAATTTCATTAAAATACACTTTTAACTAAATTATTAAATACTAACCATACCTCAAAAGTCAGAGTTCCAAACATTGTGCTAAATTTAAGAAAATTTTGCAAATTTTCATTAAAATAATACACTTTTTAATTAAATTGTTTAGTAGTAACCATACTTTTATAAAGAATTCGCGAAAAATAAAATATTTTAATAACAGTTGCTCGTATTGCAAAAACTCTCTGTTACTAACGATTGACTGAATGCCCTTAGGAGCTGTTTTGTTAAATTATAATTAAATGGATTTTCTGAAATGTATACGCATTTGTATAATATATGTTAATAAGTTAAATAAAAGACACTTACCAAGGTAAGAGAGAGTGCATGCCATATTTCTTCTGCAGAACACTCGGAAGTCATTTAATATCCAATTATCTTCATAAGTATGATGGCTATCATCAATTCTCTGCTGAGCCAGCCTCCAAATATTACTGATCTCATCGTTACGGTTAATAAGGAAATTATGGATGGCACAACATGCTTTAATTATCAATTTCGAATTGTAAATTTTGTTATCTATCCCTTTTCCAATTTTTCGAAACCGCGCTATCAAATGGCCGAAAGCGTTCTCAACTACCCTTCTGGCTTTAGATAATACATAATTAAATTTTTTCTTCCAGCCGTCTTGCTCCATGGAAAACGGATATGGCTTCATTAGTAGTATAGAAAATTTAAATGCTGAGTCGACAATGATGAGCGCTATGACTGGAACGTTACATATAATTTTTCTTATATCTCTTCAAGTTTCGCTTTGCATAAGTTGTCTCTTGAGTAAAGAGTTCTCAATTTGAGTCATTGCAACGTCCCGGTATCTGGAAGATATTAAAGTATTTAAAGATTGAGTTTTTCGTGCGTGCAAAAAAATGGCATACATTGTCATTTACATATGTATTAGACTACTCGCTCCTTAATTTACCTACACTTTGAAAATAAAAGAGTGTTTCGTTAGCCTGAAATCTGTCTAACTCGTGTAGTAAACAGAAATTTTTGTTATTTTGTATACAAATTAAGGCCGTGCGAATTTATCCAAGCAACGAAGATTTACGATTTCGGACGATACATGTTGTGAATGAAAATGTCATATTATGTGACAGTACCAGGTTGACCGAACTTTGCCCTGAGCGCATATACTTTTTAAAGTTTTCAAGATCTGGATAGCTTTAAAAAAATATTTTGGAATTATTTCTTACTCTAAAATTTAGGTGGCAACCCTATTCCGAAATACGTTGGAATGAATGGCACATATCTTGAGCGTATATGTACTGTGTATACTTAAAAAATGCAGATTGAAATTAACAAAATAACAATTTTTATTACATAGAAGCGTGGCAACCCTGATGGAAAATATTTTCTGACCAGAGTCTTCAACAATACCTTACATTTGATATTCATATTGCGATGTTTTCGATAAATTACAACCTTACACTATTATCTTAAGGGATAACATTTTGTATATAGGGAAATCATTGTTTAAGAACCTTTTCGTGGTACCCATGAATGGTAATATTTTACCTTTTTTCTGAACAAAAAGTTTAATAAATATGCGATTCCAAATAGGTGGCAACCCTATTAAAAATAGTTCTGAAATAGGGATCTTTAAAATACCTTCCCACTGATACCCATATTATGATGTTTTAATTAATTTGTAACTAATTTCGAATAGGTGGCAACCTTATACGAGCCTTCTCGGAGATAGTGCCTATTCAGATAACCTTAAAATCCAAAACATCTAGGTACGAAATTTCATCAAAATCGTTAGAGCCGTTTCCGAGAACGCTATGGATATATATGGGCAAATCTAAAAAACAGGTAACCTTGGTGTTTTTTAGCTTTATTTTCACTGTTGGAAACTATATCAAGCTGGTTGCTTTTGGATATAATTCATTGACGTATACTTGATGCCTCAAAAAAAATTTGGATCAATTTGCCGAATAACTTTTGAATTATAGGTGTTTAAATAAAAAATAATAATGAAAACAAGTGAATTTTTTATGTAATTTTTAAGAGGTGAAAAATTAATTATGCGATAACTTTTGAAGCACACCATATACTGATTTGAAATTGTATGTGTACTTATGTGTACACTTCAAATGTAGTAGGTAAGAAAAGTGTGCATTAAAAAATAAGGAAATGGTAAGTAACTCAAAGTCTGTAATTTCACATTTCACAATTTTCAAAATTTTCGGTTTATCGCGTATAGTTTTTGAAGCATTTAAGTTTAAGAACTTTTTAAGTATGTATTGTGTACTACAAACAATTACGAATAATTTCATACCTGAGCAAGAGCTGTGCTTTCGGAATAAACCAACTTTTAAAGATAAAATATTCTGCGATCTTGAGCGTAATTTTTATTCCAAAAACACCTTAATTAAAGCCACATTTGGAAAACACGTCGAAACGATCTAAATCTTTCTATAACTGCTAGTCCTTATAAAATTACATATACCTGTAAAATGCTTCAAAAAATTTATCTCTAGAAGTGTGTAAAAACCCTGATTTACTACTCTTAATGATGCTACTTCTTTTAGTCAGAATATTTCGAGAGTGGTATCAAAGCAACTTTTTTTCGACAAATGTTCTGATAGTTGCTCTTACTTAATTGGAGCCTTCTGAATTCAATGGCGTCCTAAGTTTTACCCTATTGGCTCCACTTTTCGAGATAGCGGTACTTGAAACTTTCCTTAAATTTTAACTATTTTATAAAAAAAGTCCCTGGGTTTTGAAAATATTTTACTAAAATTTTGCACATAACCGTTTTTTAATATTACCTTAACTATTCCATAAAATCATCGAAATCGGTTCACTAAAACATATAGCTCCCATACAACTGATTGATCTGAGACGTTGTTTTGCGTTATAACTCCTTCAATTAAACAGGTTAAAATTTAGTATAGGTTCAATTTAACATATAGCACGCATACAATTTATTATTCAGATATGAAGTTAGAGTTATTGCGCAAAAACACATATCTGAGTAATCAGTTGTATTGGAGCTATATGTTAATGTTAACCTATTTCGATAACTTTAAGGAATAATTAAGGTAATATTAAAAAACTGTTATGTGCAAAATTTTAGTGAAATAACTTCGAAATTGAGGGAGTTATTTATAAAATAGTTAAAATTTAATCAAATTTTCAAGTACCGTTATCTCGAAAACCGGAGCCAATCTGGTAAAACAGGGCATGCCATTGAATTTGGAACATCCCAATTAAGTGAGTTCAACTTTCAAAATCTTTCCTCAAAGCTTACAACTTGAACAGCGTAATTTCAACCCAGCTTATTCTTTTGTTTTCTATTTCATGTTTATTCCTCGTCTAACTTTTGAAGCACTTGATGAATATGAATTACACTTATATTAATAGGTTTGTTAAGAGATTACGAGTAAAATAATATATAAAACATAGGTGTGCTCACAAATTTAAAAATTAAAATTTTTTGTTTGAAAGTGTACCTATTTTTTAGATTTGCCCATATATATACAATAATTGCTCGTTTAATGTAATAAGCAGGGAACGGATTTTTAGGACCTAAAAACCTATAAAAAAGGCAAAATAAAGTAACGAAATAGGCTGGAAAAGGCAAAATAAAATGGCGAAAAAGGCAGGAAAAGGCATTAGGTATTGTAAAAAAGGCAAAAAAAAGGCAAAATAAAATAGCGAAAAAGGCAGGAAATGGCAAAAAAGGTATTGCAAAAAAAAAACAAAATGAGGCACTAAAAAAGACAGAAAATACGAAGAACAATCAAAAAATNAAAAAAAGCAAATATCTTAAAAAAGGCAAAGAAAGGCAACATCAAATGTGTATATATGGAATCAGGGAAAGCTAAATCGTGGACATTCTTAATCGAATATACTCTATCTCTTTAGCAGAAAAAAAAGGCAATTTCCATAAAATCCGTTCCCTGGTAATAAGATATCTCAGTAAAGGTTACTCATACGCCATGTATTTTACATATCGACCGGCTGAGTGGAAAATCGACCTATCTCAGCTGCCGTTTCAAAAACGCCATATATGAATATATTTTCAATATAATTTCAGTTGAGATAGGGCGGTTTTGAACCAATTCTGAGATAAGGCGTTCTTCAATCAAATTTTTAAATAGGACGTTTTTGGAAAAACTTCTGAGGTAGGGTGTTTTCGTACCGGCTGCCGAAATGTGTAAATCTTCCACTCACTATATCCACTCACTATATTGTTAGCAATTTCTTTTGTTGAAAGTGTTGCTCATTTTCTCCAAACAAATATTGTCGAAAGTACTTTATATGGAAGAACATGCAAAACCAAAATTGCCAAAAATCAACGGTACTAGCTACTTCCAACTTGCACCTTATTGTACTAAAAATGAATAGGCTATAAAAATGCATACCTAGATTTTTTTTAATTCTGAATAAAAAGTTTGAAAATTTGATGAACATTTGTTAAAACTGTTGTATAAAGTTTGAAATTTTGATTTACGTAGTTTTTGTTAGGTAAAAAAATAATAAACATTTTTTAAACAAAGAATAGCCAACACTTGATAAAATGTCTCTTCCCTGTTTGCACCCGCTTACCACAAGAACAAAAAAAGCATCTTTCGCAGACATTTCTTGTGTTTTGCTCACTTGCAGACAGTTGTTTTGTGTACGCTCGAGCAAATGTGTATTTTTAAGTTTTTATTGTAAGACGGATTCATTGGCTTTGCTCAACCGAAAACACAAAACAGATAACACATGCGAAGAGAAAAGTGTTTGCTCAGTACAACACCGAGTGTGCTTCGTTTTTTTCTGTTTGTTAGTGAGCGCAGACAGCATTGAAAAAATGTGTCAACTGTTATTTGCGAGCTCTGCTATTTAGATATGTGAAAATATTTCCATATTAAGATTTCTCAAATATCTTTCGTTTGGTACCCGCATTCATTTATTTTATCAATCTAATTGAGTTAAATTTCCGAACAGATGGCAACCCTCCTCAAAAATATTTTCAACTGTAAGCCTTCTTAAACTCCCGCATTGCAATATTTCATTTATTTTACCAATTTAACTGAGTTAAAAATTGCAACTAGATGGCAACCCTCTCAAAAATATTTCCATCAGTATTCTCTCTTAAACCTCTTAATTTGATACCCATATTGTAATATTTCATGTAATTATTATATCGATTTAATAGTGTCAAAAATTTTGAAACACTGTGAGCCTTTTTAAGTCAGTGTCACACGATTGGAGAATTTGTACAGATTTGCACAAGTTTCATATTGGGCTATTGGTACGAAATAAAAAAAATTGGGACATTTTATTTTGTAATTTGTAGAAGTTGTTTTTCGTGATTGGGATAAAAAAAAATATTTCTGCACTCACACGTTCTCTGTGTCCTTATCTATCGGCGAGTTTGTTTGAGAGTCTTTATCCCGAGCGCCGTCAAGACGACTCTCCACTAAAATATTTGGGAGACCAAACGCCGAAAATATTTGTTTGGATTTAAGTATTATTGTCGTTGTTGTTATATTTGGTACAATATGTATTTCCGGCCACTTACTTAACGCATCTACTAAAACGAAAAAATATTTCCCCATGAAAGGTCCAGCGAAATCGACATGCACCCTCTCGAAAACTTTGCGGGGTGGTAGCCAACAGTGTACGGGCACCATTTGTGGATTAGGCTTATGGGCTTGGCACAATGAGCAATTCAGTACCATGTTTTCTATGTCCACGTCTAATTTGGGCCACCAGCAGTATGCTCTAGCCAGAGCTTTCATCTTCGAGTTACCGAAATGACCGGTGTGAAGTTCCATTAATACTTTTTTTCGAAGTTCTATCGGGATATAGACCCGTATTCCTCGTAGTAAGCAGTCACCTTGCAGTGAAAATTCTGTTTGTTCTATGCCAAACCTGTCCCTTGAATTACAAACTCTTTCATACCTCAAAGACTCAATTAAAACCCTAGGGTGATATTATCACTTGCGAAGCGAATGATTTTGGCGAAGCGAACGGTTTGGCGAAGCCAATTAAAAGGCAGAGAAGGTATTAAAAGTGTTCGCGATGCAAAGAACTTGCACAAGCTGGTAAAAGCGAAAACTCTTAATGCATATTTAAGTTGCGTTCGCCAATCCATTCCCTTCGCCAAACCGTTCGCTTCTCCAAGTTCATTCGCTTTGCAAGTGATAATACCGCCCTTAACTTCATTTTCTTCTTTCGTTGCCTTGCCTAAGTCCCTTGCCGTTAGCGGTAAATTTTGAATAGCATTCAATTCAATAATGTCAACTTCCATGACGTTTTGTGTCATGCCTTGTGGTAACCGGGACAAGGCGTCTGCGTTTGCGTTTTCTGAAGATCTCTTTACGCGGATATCAAAGTTAAACGATGCTAGATATATGGCGTAATGCTGCATACGTGTCGTAGTAACAGCAGGTAGGCTCTTACTCGGAGAAAAAATTTGCGCTACTGCCTTATTGTCCGTAACCAACGTAAACTTTCTCCCAAACAAATATTGGTGAAATTTTCGTACTCCAAATATTACTGCATATGCTTCCTTATCTACTTGGCTGTATTTTTGTTGTGTTTGGTTCAATGTTTGTAAAGCGAACTGTATTGGTCTTTCTTCGCCGTACCTGTTAACACTAAGTAAGCGTCGACCGCGAGCAGTAACTGCAGAGTTGGATCATAGTGACGTAAAGTGGTGTCGGATTGCATTTGCTTTTTCAATTCTTTAAATGCTTGCTCGCACTTGCTGTCAAATTTGAAATCGATGTCGTTTTGTAACATTCTATTTAGGGGGTATAGTAACGTACTCATATTGTTTATGAAGCGCCCATAATAATTAACCATCCCGAGAAATGAACGTAGTTCGTCTTTCGATTGTGGTATTCTCATATTTTGTATAGCATCTACTTTGCGTTTAACTTTTGAAATACCCTGTTTACTTATGACGTACCCGCAGTACTCAATGCTATCCTTCATAAATTCTGATTTTTGCAAATTAACGTGCATGTTGTGCCTGTCCAATATTTTCAAAACCTGCATTAATCTTTGTACGTGCGATTCATCGTCTGCAGCCGTAATTTTGATATCGTCCAAAAAGACTTTAACGCCTGATATACTACCTAGCAACTGCTCCATGAGGCGTTGCCATTTAGCAGGAGCACAGGCAACCCCAAACATGAGTCGTGTCGGTTGAAATAAACTTTTATGCTTACTTAGTGTTAAGAGGTGTTGGTCTTCCGCCTCTACCTCTAGTTGTAGATAGGCTTTCGATAAATCCATTTTTGTGAATTTGACCCCACCAGCCATGCAGCTAAAAAGTTCTTCTATGGGTGTTCGTCGATGTGTAATGCCGGGTTGAGTGTTGCCTTATAATCGCCGCAGAGGCGAACCGAGCCATCACTTTTTTGAACATTCTCCGTCCCCGGACTCCACTTTGACCCATATATATCCCAGACATTTTATGGGCGCTTTGCAGTAACTGTATAGTTGTACATTTGAGTCATGCACTCTATGTTTTGGAAATAGATTTTTGGCATCCGCTACGCTTAGTAGAGTTACTGGTGCACCTGTATCTATTTCAAAACTTATCTTTTTTCCATCCACTATAAAATCGTCCTTAATCTTAGCTCGTGTTTGTTGCGTGTTATTGTCATCACTTATTTGCAATAGTTCTTCTACAACTATATTAGCTTGCTTTGCCGGTTCTGACTTTTCTTCCATTTGGCATATCTCTGTTTTTTCTTTCAAGCAAACTCACCGCAGGTGGCCTTTCTTCTTACAATAATTACCATTTCATCATTTGCCATATGATTGCTGTTCCCGCACCGAAAGCACTGTTTGCTTTTTTTGTCTTTATTTTTTTGTTCTTTTCCGGCCGGCTGTTCTTCTTTTTGCTGTGGTTTAACTGCTTTGTTCTTTCTATACAGGTTATTCACACTTTCTGTGGGTGCCTTGACTTGTTGGTGTAACTCGGTACCATTTTTTTCTGCTGTCTCATAGGCACGTGCTATTTGTATAGCATTGGACAACGTCAAATTTTCTTTTTAAGCAATCTATTTTGTATGTTTTGGTTTTTTAAGCCAAAGACAAACTGGTTTCTTATCGCCGTATCAATGTAAGTTCCAAAATTACAAGTTGTTGATAACTTACGCAATGCAATTGCAAACTCGAAACAACTTTCGTTTATTCGTTGTCTCCGAAGGTGAAATCGATAGTTTTCCAATATTTCATTTGGTTTTGGATTGAAATGATCCTCCAATGTTTGCACTATCTCATCGTAATTTAAATCTTCTGGTATTTTTGGCATGGCTTTATCACACAGTATATTGTACGTCAGAGCTCCCATGTAGTGCAGTAGCAGGCTACGTTTTTTGTTTCCGTCGGCACTGAAGATATCTATAGCGTTCTCGAAACGCTTGACCCAACGGCCCCAAGTTGTAACTTGCTCGTCAAAAGCCTCAAACGTAAATGCTTGGCTTACACTTTGGCGCTCCGTATTCGGCATTATTGTATGAAACCAACGTGGCCAACCTAACCTTGTAAACGCGAATAAAGTTCCTAATACCCCGTAGCTCGCCCGCAGTTGTTATAAACGTGGGTATGGTTGTTTACTGACTGAAGGTCTTTATTTTTCGTACATCTATATTTACATTTCTCTAACAGTGTCGCATTGATCGTACTTATGGTGCTTAACCCTAATACAATAGTTATGCAATACAGTGTCGTATTAAAGGTAGTCATATTACTAAATGCCCTATATAAAACCCGTATTGTTATATTTAGTTTATTTTATCAATTAAATAAATTAATGGAAAATTTTCAAACTGGTGACAGCCCTTCAACTTTTTTTGTTTTAAATGATTCTCGTATCTATACCGAATAATCTAAAAAATATATATTATTCAAATCTGTTTAGCCGTTCTCGAGTTTTGAAGCTTAATACAAAGGATCATTTACATTTATATATATTAGACTGCATCACTCCCCATACAAATACAAATCGGTACTGTTTTTCCATTGGAATTATAAAATCTCTTATATTTTAAGACGTCAACCAAAATATTTCGAAAAACTATTAAGATTTAAGTGAGCTGGACCGATTGGAAAATACCTCCAAAGATGGAGTTTTTTATGAATAAAAATAGTTTCTTAAAGATTTTTTTTTAGATAAAAATCCCCTCAATTGACAAAACGGTTTAAGCTTAAAAAATTTGCGTAAAAATATTTTTAAAAAATTTTGAACGGAATCGTAATAATGAGATTTTTGATGCTGTTTTTAACTTTTTTCAAAGATTGGTATAAGAAAAACTTGAATAACTGAGCTTAAACTCTCCCGATTTAGACTTGTGAGATATCATTGGAAAGGTATTTCCACCCTTTTTATTTCTTTGCTAATAAACTCATTCAAAGGATGAAAGAGAAAGGTAGGATGAACGAATATCATTCAAAGTTGAATTAAGATGTGTTGGTATTTGAATAAAAAATATTGGGACACGAATGACTTTTTTTGCACATAAATAAAAATAGCGGGAAAATACCTTTCTACCGAGATCCTATAAGTCTAAATCAGAATAGTTTTGGCCCAGTTATTTAATTTTTTCGTAAATCAATCTTTGAAAAAAGAAAAAAAACAGCATCAAAAATCTCATTATTGCGATTCCGTTGAAAAGATTTTTAAATATTTTTATGCAGAATTTTTAAGCCTAATTTGTTTTGTCATCTCAGGGGACTTTTTTCAAAAAGTTCTTTAAGAAACTGTTTTTATTCATAAAAAACTTCATTTTTGGAGGTATTTTCAAATCGGTCCAGCTCGCTTAAATCTTAATATTTTCCTGAAATATTTTGGTGGACGTCTTAAAATATAACAAATTTTGTAATCCCGGCGGAAAAACCGCAACTTTTTTTGGTGATGCAGTCTAATATATATACTACGTACTACGTATACACCTGGGAGGTCGCTAAACGTAGCGATGTAATGGATGCGCGTAAAACTCATTTCCACCCCTCGCTGAGTAGAGTTTTTTGCACGTTTTTGTGATGTGATTTCCAGCGAGACACACCTTGAGCTTATCTTCAACAGAAATAGACGTTCCATGTCAACCAGTACCGTGCGACGGCGAAAATTCTATGGGACGGATTACAAGGATTAAGGTCTTAAAATCACCGCCTAGATGTTCTCCCTTCTACATGGCGTCTAAACTAACCGTAAACTAGATTTTGCTTTACAACTTTTAGGCCGCTAGAGAACCCAACACTAAAAAAAAAATTAACTGCAGGTTCTTATCTTCTTGGAGTTGCTGATTACGAACCTAATTATGTTGAAATAATAATAATATATAATAATAAAAATAATTATGTTGAAATGGTATGTACATTTACCTCTCTAGTTAGACCGATTTTGGAGTATGCATCTATAGTATGGAATCCTAGCTATCAAATTCATAGTGACAGGCTCGAATCAGTGCAGAAACAGTTCCTGTTATTTGCCCTCAAAAATTTATGTTGGGACTCGTCTAAAAATCTCCCACCCTACAAGGATCGCCTGAAGCTTATAGATTTGCCGACGCTTCAGAGTCGTAGAGAGATGCTTGGTGTTCTTTTTTTAATTAAATTAATGAACGGGATGGTCAGTAGTCCCTTTTTACTGAGTGAGATAAATTTTTGTATTCCTACAAGACCCACGAGACATTTTAAACCTATTGTGTTGAGTATTTGTAAATCAAACTTTGAAATGCATGATGCTTTTCGGTGTTTATGCCAAGATTTTAACAAGCATTATGATTGCATCGACATATCTGAATCGCTTTTTGTAATAAAGAAAACATTGCTCAACAAGTTAACTAAATAAACTAATATCTGCAACCGTGAACGAAAAAATTACACAATATCTATGACTGCTTAGTACAATTGTAACGGCTTCGTATATTTCCGCGACCGCGTAGGACAATAGGAGCAGGGATCGGAAACTCGGCCTTTCCGACCTCGCCCAACAGTTCGTCTATAGCGTGGAGCGGAAACTAGGACTTTCCGCCTGCCTCACTTACAAAGTAACGACTACGGGAACATGGATCGGAAGCTCGGCCTTTCCGACCATGATCAACGGCCTGTAAACAGGGCGGAGCGGAAACTAGGTCTTTCCGCCCGCCGCACACAAAAGTAGACTGGAGACAAGGCCTCGCCAGCTACCCAAATTGCTATTGAATATCATTGTTATCTTTACAAGTTAATATTTATAATTATTTCACTCTGTAATGTATCACACATACTTAAATATTCTAAATCTTTTTATCTCAACTGTCTGTAAGAAAACATTTTTCTGTAGACTAAATAAAATAAATAAATAAATAAATAAATAAATAATGAGCTCAGCGGTTCTCAATACATGACGAGACCTCAGGGGTTTGCAAACAGTTTTTAAGATGTAATGAGTGCTCAAAGGTTCCCAAACAGTTACAGAACCAAATTCATCAGTTGATTGGATATGCTATTTCAATGCAATTTTGATTTAATCCTACAACTATTAAGAGAGGAATCGATATTTTTTTGTAGTATGTCCGATATGTCAAATGTTCTNGAACCTAATTATGTTGAAATAATAATAATATATAATAATAAAAATAATTATGTTGAAATGGTATGTACATTTACCTCTCTAGTTAGACCGATTTTGGAGTATGCATCTATAGTATGGAATCCTAGCTATCAAATTCATAGTGACAGGCTCGAATCAGTGCAGAAACAGTTCCTGTTATTTGCCCTCAAAAATTTATGTTGGGACTCGTCTAAAAATCTCCCACCCTACAAGGATCGCCTGAAGCTTATAGATTTGCCGACGCTTCAGAGTCGTAGAGAGATGCTTGGTGTTCTTTTTTTAATTAAATTAATGAACGGGATGGTCAGTAGTCCCTTTTTACTGAGTGAGATAAATTTTTGTATTCCTACAAGACCCACGAGACATTTTAAACCTATTGTGTTGAGTATTTGTAAATCAAACTTTGAAATGCATGATGCTTTTCGGTGCTTATGCCAAGATTTTAACAAGCATTATGATTGCATCGACATATCTGAATCGCTTTTTGTAATAAAGAAAACATTGCTCAACAAGTTAACTAAATAAACTAATATCTGCAACCGTGAACGAAAAAATTACACAATATCTATGACTGCTTAGTACAATTGTAACGGCTTCGTATATTTCCGCGACCGCGTAGGACAATAGGAGCAGGGATCGGAAACTCGGCCTTTCCGACCTCGCCCAACAGTTCGTCTATAGCGTGGAGCGGAAACTAGGACTTTCCGCCTGCCTCACTTACAAAGTAACGACTACGGGAACATGGATCGGAAGCTCGGCCTTTCCGACCATGATCAACGGCCTGTAAACAGGGCGGAGCGGAAACTAGGTCTTTCCGCCCGCCGCACACAAAAGTAGACTGGAGACAAGGCCTCGCCAGCTACCCATATTGCTATTGAATATCATTGTTATCTTTACAAGTTAATATTTATAATTATTTCACTCTGTAATGTATCACACATACTTAAATATTCTAAATCTTTTTATCTCAACTGTCTGTAAGAAAACATTTTTCTGTAGACTAAATAAAATAAATAAATAAATAAATAAATAAATAATGAGCTCAGCGGTTCTCAATACATGACGAGACCTCAGGGGTTTGCAAACAGTTTTTAAGATGTAATGAGTGCTCAAAGGTTCCCAAACAGTTACAGAACCAAATTCATCAGTTGATTGGATATGCTATTTCAATGCAATTTTGATTTAATCCTACAACTATTAAGAGAGGAATCGATATTTTTTTGTAGTATGTCCGATATGTCAAATGTTCTGGAATGTGACGTTAAAATCTTGACATGAACAACGATGAACAACGGATTCGTTTAATTCGTTTGCATGGTTTCAAAAACAGAGGTCGAAAGTGTCTTGACACTCGAGATGGAATATTACACTTCACCTCAGCCAGAAGGGTCGGGCTATTAATCAAGTCTGTCATGAAATTTGCGATAAATATTATACCTAGCATTTCTCTACGAATTGCGAGTGTAGGCAAATTAATGAGCTTTAGACGATAAGTGTAAGGAGGGAGATTGTACTCAGAATCCCAGTTAAAATCAAGCAATGCTAAAAGCAAGAATTCTTTTTGAATTGATTTTATCTTTTCCTAATGAACTAGGTAGCGGAGATTCCAAACAATAGCATGGGTCTAACTAAAGTGGTAAAAAGAGCTTTTGTAACATAAGGATCTTTGAAATCTTTTGACCATCGCTTTAAAAGTGCAAATACGCTTTTGACTTTATTGACTGCAGCATTAATATGAAGGTTGAAATTGAGTTGGAATCCATTGTGATACCATGATCGACAAAATTGAATTCCTGCTCCAGATTATAATTTGATAAGGAATAAACAGCTGGTTGAACTGCCCTTCGAGAGAAGCACATAACTTTACATTTTTTGAGGTTTAGTGGCATATAGTTTGCATTACACATACGAACCAAGTTGCTTCAATCCGCTTGTAACAAAGAACTTTCTTCGATAACATTAAAGCATACATTAAAATTTTTGAATAATTTATTTTAGATGAAATTTAATTAATGAATATCAGGAACAAAGTCGGACCAAGATGGCTTCCCTGAGGAACTCCTGAAAAAACTTTCATGATGTTGAAAGAACAGTTTTTAAAATTAACTCTTTGCGTTTGAGGTAAGAAGAGATCCATTAAAGAAGACGGGTGTAACAAGTTTCATACTCTGTCAAAAGCTTTATTGAAATCGGTGTATATTACGTCGGTATGAGCATTTTCTCTAAAACCGTTTGAGACATGAGTTGTAAACTCCAATAAATTAGTGATAGTAGATTTTCCTTTAGAAACCCCGTGTTGAGATTGTAAAATTGAAGAAGATATAGAATATGTCAGGTGATTTACCATAATTGCTTCGAATAATTTGGGAACAGGGGAGAGCTTCTCTATGCCTCGATAGTTTTCTATAGAAGACCTGCCGTTTTTGTGAAGTAGTATTCTGCCGTACTGATTTAAAATGTGGGTATCTGCACCCACGGCGGCCGCTGTGGTGTAGTGGTAAGCAGTGCGCGATTCCTGGGGTCAAGCCCTGGTCAAAGCAACATCGCAAAAAAATGTAGAAAAAAGATTTTTTCATGACAGCGGTCGCCCTTCGACAAGCAATGGCAAACCTCAGAGTTTTTGAGGAAACTGCAGATATGTAGGTCGTAATGAATATAAGCCCCCGATATTTATTATTGATTTTCTTTTTTTATTTTAGTTTTCTAGAAAAAAAATTTAACATATGAGTCTATACATATCAAACCTGCTCAAGTCCGACATGAGAGAATTTTGGGAAATTCTTTCTTTTCTTGCTGTCTATTTCAAGTAGCTTTTGTAAAACTGTAAAAATGTTTACAAAATAGATGTTGGAAGCATTTTTTGAGAAAATCATGGAAAGTTAAGCCATACTCAAAATAAAGAAGTCTTTATGTTCGACTTAAGTACGTTTGAAAATACCATGTGGACTTTGTTAGTCTTGAAACAAAATTTCCCAAAATTTCTTGAGGTGGACTTAGGCAGGTTTGGTATGTATCGACTCATATGTCCCAATCTGCAGTAGCAGAGCACAATGTGATTGGCTGGAACGGGCTTAAGCAATTTTGATTTAATCCTACAGTGGGACTTAGTCACCTTTGAATAAATAGTTATTAGTAAAATTTTTTTTTAACCCTGTCGACATTAATTAGTCACATTGCTTTAGTTTAAATTATAATTTGTTCAGTCAGTGTGTATGGCACCAAAAAAATGGAAAAATTTGGTCTGTGGACTTAGGCAATTTTGATATGACAAAAAAAAAGCAAAAAGAAAATTCATATGTTGTTTCCAAGTGATTTCTACACTTAGTCAAAACTAGCTAGAAAAGCCACCTGGTTTTTACCAACTATTTATTTATTTATTAATAGTAAAAACAATAATCAAATTATCATTCTGCTTAAAAGGTATAGCTAACAGGGCTTTCCGTTTTATTACCTACTAGATAATTGGCATCGTAAACCAGCTGGGCAACAAGTTGGCAAAATCAGTCGTCTAGTTTCAGTTAGGATGGTTCGCTGAAACTTGATTGATATTGATTAACGTGAATAAATTTGTTTCCTTTTGGATTTTTCAAGTAAATCGCCTTTGATAAAAGGCAGTTTAATATAATTGAGCGATTCACAACGGTGTCGTATTGTTGTATGTCGTAAACTTTAAAAGCTTAAATAAATGTTTAGAGAACTTTAAACGTCAACCAACTATTTTTTAGCACTACAAAAAATCATAATATGACTTTGTTGGTACTTTGCGAACTCCCTTAACCAACCAATTAACTGAAACCGACTTTTTGAATGAATACGATGGAAAACAACTACGAATTGGTAAAGGGTGAACACGCCAAAACTGCGACACTTAGAGATTACTACCAGAAACAAATTAGAAGGCTTAGAAATTATTTTTTTTTTGTATTATATAACTTGGAAGTTTATATGTTATTAAAATGTTAAAATGTTAGTTATTATTTGCTCCATATGCAAGTGACCGGAATTTTCATCGCACACGCCTGTTCTGCTCGACTGCATCATCGACTTTACGCGATGTGCACAACTACTTTGTTTTGCACTCTTCAATATTTTTTACTGTTTCCCCTGTTTTCTTCAAGATTCCTTTGACAATTGACCAATATTCCCCAATAGGACGTAGCTCTGGGCTATTGGGTGGATTTCAGTCGTGAGGTACAAAATTGATGTTATTTGCATTATACCACGGCAATGTGTCCTTGGCATAGTGGCAACTTCCCAAGTCCGCCTAGAACAGTGGCCTACTACCTTATATGTTGATAAGTGAGAGAAGACGCTTTTTGACGCACTCATCCCTATAAACTTGATCATTCATTGTCCCGGATGGGAAAAAAGCTTGAAAAAAAAAGGAACAAATAGCTTGCCAAACCATGTAGTTTTTTGGAAATTTGGACTTCATTTTCAGCTTACAGCTTTCAGGGGCATCTTGACGACTTGCAGCGGTATACAAATCTGGACCTGCAATATATTTTGAATTTTGAAAGCAGTAGATTTCGTAGTCCATAACAATGCAGTTGTATCTTTTAATTTGGAATTCATACAACTTCGGACTACGGGATTTCGTTGTAACATTCTACTTTGCGCCTCAGTCTGGCGCTGTTTGAGCTGTAGAACATCTCAATGAAGCTTTCCGCTTTACCTTTTGTACGAAAAACTGCGACCTCCGTACGGATTTTGCAACATAACGCGACAAAACCTTCGGATCTCGCGAAAACGCACTGAGGACCTTCCGAGCACTGTTTTTATCACTTTGACCATGCTAACCCCCGCTCCCTGGTTTTCTAACTGCCAGGCGTCCAACTAAGGTCATGGCCAACTTATGGTATTTGAATTTAAAAATATTTAAATCTTTTTGGGTAAGTTATAAGCTTCCCAAGGTGTCGCAGTTTTGGTGTGTTCACCCTTTAGATACTAAAGGTCTGCGAATGTTGAACTATAAAATCATGCCAATTCATACTATGTCGCTCATACATGTTTGACAATGACATATGAAGACACTGTCGAATAAATTGAAATCAAATCATGCATCAAATATATGCATTTCAACATAAGCAAAACATGCGACATAGTCAGCATTACAGGCGGACCGCCTAGCAAAACACGGAGCTACCACAATATTCCATGGCCCGGAACCCTTTTGCGGGCTCACCAAAACACACTTAAGGGAGGTCATAAACAAGTGGGTCGACAAAAAATTCGATTGGCACTGGAGTGAATGTCCAGGGCAAAGACAAGCTAAGCGCTTCATCTATCCATCACAAGAAGATTCAAAAAAGCTCATAAATCTAGGCAAGGAGGACCTTCGAACTCATACTGGGTACTTCACATGGCATTGTTTTGGTGGTAAAACACTTAATCCATTCAAAATATGGAACAAACACCGAAGTGCTAGCCTATATTAAAAGCCTTCAGGTATAGGGTAAAGGGTCATAATAATAATAATAGTCAGCATTATTAATTACATTACATTTAAGGAAAGAAATATAAATGTCTTTATTTTATATCAGTCTAAAAAGCAACTGAAATTCATTCACATTGCAGTCGCAGTCATTTTTACAAAAGGTAAAAACTAAGATATCATCTTTACACTTATATTTATACATATCGTCACCTGAAATGCAAAAAAAAAGTAACAACATCGCAACTGAAATGGAAAATGTCGGGACTAATATTTTTATTTTTTTTCTTAAAATGATAAGGGGAGTTGTAATTCGATGAAATCCGTCATATAAATCAAAAAGTGAATTTTGAATTTTTTATTGGTTATGACTTTTTGAATTTCAGCGATGACGTTTGTTACGTCTCTTTGCATTTCAGGTGACGATATGCACATATGTATGGTAATATCAGTTTGTCATAACCAGGGAACGGATTTTATGGAAATTGCCTTTTTTCTTCTAAAGAGATGGAGTATATTCGATTAAGAATGTCCATGATTTAGCTTTCCCTGATTCCATATATACACATTTGATGTTGCCTTTTTTTTTGCCTTTTCTACCTTTGATTGTAAAGGGCGAGGAAAAAGCCCATATTACTGATAATATGAAAGCTTTAAATGTTCCATATTTAAATTGGGCGCCACTTGTATCAACTCACGTCGAACGCACGTTTAGTACATTTAAGGCTTTTATTTTGAAAATCGAATGAAAACGCTGCCAGAAAACTTCAAATGCATCTTGTGGTTCAATGTTACTACAACTATAGAGATAAAATGTGAGTTAATAACTCGAAAGGAGAAAATAATCAAAGATTCAAATTACAAATTTTTCATATAATGAAACTATTTCATAGTTTTTCTCTTCCTTGTAAAATCAACATTTCTTAAATAAATATATTTTTTGTAATTTTTCGGCATTTGTCTTTTTAGTGCCTTATTTTGCCTTTTTTGCGACTTCTAGTGCCTTTTCCTGCCTATTTCGCTATTTTATTTTGCCTTTTCTAGCCTATTTGGTTATTTTATTTTGCCTTTTTTTATAGGTTTTTAAGTCCTAAAAATCCGTTCCCTGCTCGTAACATATATGTATGTATATCCATATATGTATATAGTTATATATACTATAGATATATGTTATATATGTATATTATAACATGGAATAATAATAGGGTTAGAATTTTAATATATTATTTGATTACTAGCAAATGCCTGGCTTGCTTCGCGATGCCTTATAGGAACTTTTGCATTGACCAATACAAAAATAGTGTTGATATGGAAAAACGGTTTGTAATTTTTAAAAATTATTATGTTAGGTTGAAAGAACTTAAGAGCAAAACCTTGCTTACTCACAGACCAAGAATAATAGCGCTGAGATAACATATGGTATAAGTACTAATCTCCTTCAATTCTAAGAGCTCTTATTTATACCTGTGAGATATCTGCAAGTATTGCAAGGTTTGCCGAGAGTGCGTAATCTTCTTCTATAATTCTGCTGTTCCACAGGATGAAAGAGTTTTCCCGTTCAAACGGGGTCATTGATATTCCTACCGTGTTCTCTCCAATTCAGCACACTTCTTCTTGATATACCGATAACCCGATGATATGCCTAGAGTTAAGAGCGAAATACACCACACAAGCGGCTTGTCAAACATTCTTCAAACCTACTTTTCCCATTTCGCCATACACCATGCAAACATGACTCGTTCAAGCAAAGAATTTTAGTTTTCTTCCAGTTCGCAATGCTAAATATTATGGTTTTCTTTCATTTTCCTCTCTTACGTCCTTACTCGGTGAAAATTTCGTTGCGAATGAGGCGATTTTGCTATACACAACGCAAGCGGTTTGATCAAACATCAACATGGCGGCCAGAAAATCAAAAAATTTTGATTTTTGCTCAAATTTCCCTCAAGCGGTTCGTCAAACCTTCAAACACCCCCATACACAGCACAAATGGCTTGAAGCAAAGGGAAATTTCGCTTGGTTTGTCAAACCGCTTGTGTGGTGTATTTCGCTCTTTAGGCTTAAACAGTTTTGCGCTTCTTTGTATGCATACTCGAAAAATGGAGCTTTATTAAGCCATCTAAAATGTTAATTTGTAGAGCGGCATCTAAATATCGTGATTTCAGCACCATCTATGTTTTGGGTCCATATTTTGCAGAAGTACTTCTTATCATAAAGTTAATACCCGTTATTCCAGGTCATACGATAAAGACGGGTTCTCTAAATATCTCGACTCCGGCGCCATCTATCGGCACCATTTTTTGCAAAAGTATATTATACTTTGCAGAGTGGAATTTCAAATTCATGTGACGTACGATTCCGAAGTTATGGCTAATTCAAAATTTCACACCTATAGGTTGAGCCACGCCCCTTTTACAAAAGTATATCTGCTTTACAATAAACATGTACCATAGATACATATGCATGTCAACACACCAAATTTCAAAGTCATTTATTTATTTAAGTAGCTGACTGTGCATAAAACTGATGTCCATCGTATATAATATTATCGTTTACAACTATGATAATTGGCATACGTAGGTATAAAAATAAATTAGCTTAAAATTATTTTGTATAAAGATGAAGAAGAGAGAAAAATTTTATATATTGAACAATTTAAACACTTCCAGTTTAAAGCGCCTAGCATTTAGCACGGATTTAATTTCATTTCGTAGGGAGTTCCATAGTTTATTTCATTTGGTAGGGAGTTCCATAGTTTGACAACACTGACAAAAAACATTCTAGAAGAAGCAAGATAATTATGTTTTGGTACAATCAGATTACAAGTTCTAGTTGATTGTGCAAATGTTAATTTTTCAAAAAGGTATTTCGGGTTTTTCAAATTGATGAGCTTATGCAAAAATATAAGGCTGCGGTAATTCAAGAAACCAATCAGATTACAATTAAGTATCTTACAACTAAAATGTGATATGTGGTCGAACTTGCGCTTAGCAAATACGTATCTGGCACAGCTATTTAACGCCATTTGAAGTTTTCGCTCCGATGCACTATCCAGTTGTCCACAGATGAGCTCACCATATGAAATGAGTGGCACTATTAGAGTTCTCACCAAACGTAATTTTATGTCCTGAGGAACAAAGTCAGCTGTGTACCATAGTTTTCTCAGAACAAAATAAATCCTACTTATGGTGTGGTTTATATGATCCGAACACCCTAAATAGGAATTTATTTTGAAACCAAGACTAGTTACAACTGGTTCAAAAATGATCGGTGTGTCCTCTAGAGTTAGAGTTGGGAGAAGATATTCAGTATTCGAACAGTGTGAAATACATATGGCTTTGGTTTTCGTTGCATTAAAGCTAAAATTATTCAACTTGGCCCAGATGGAAATAGAAAGGAGATCTTCATTTATTCTGACTATTAAGTCCTCAGAGAGACCAATTGGACGAGAAAGGTAAATTTGAGCATCATCCGCATACAAGTGTATGGACACGCTTTTACAGCAGTGAACGATATCATTAATGAACATGCTGAACAAAATTGGGCCTAGTATGGATCCTTGTGGTACCCCCGAGTGCAGTCCTCTTAGCTCAGAACACACATTTTTTACAACAACCTTTTGCCTACGATTACCAAGATAGTTTCGAGTAATTTTACCGCACTATCAGAGAATCCAAAATATTTGTTTAGTTTAAGTAAGAGTATTCTATGATCAACTTTGTCAAATGCCTTGGAAAAATCTAATAGGGTTAAAATAGTTAAATCACCCNACAACAACCTTTTGCTTACGATTACCAAGGTAGTTTTCAAGTAATTTTACCGCACTATCAGAGAATCCAAAATATTTGTTTAGTTTAAGTAAGAGTATTCTATGATCAACTTTGTCAAATGCCTTGGAAAAATCTAATAGGGTTAAAATAGTTAAATCACCCTTATCAAACACAGGTCTAATATCTTCTATTACTTTTAGCATAGCTGTAGCACAGCTGTGACCCTTTCTGTAACCAGACTGGTTCGGCGTAAGAAGTTTATTTCTATCAAGATGCATAACTATTTGCATGACCATCAGCCTTTCCAAGGGTTTAGACAGCGAAGAAAGTATACTTATCGGGCGGAAATCCGATGGAAAAACACCCGAATGACTTTTAGGAATTGGAGTAACCTTGGCTANCCAAGACTTTAGACAGCGAAGAAGGTATACTTATCGGGCGGAAATCCGATGGAGAAACACCCGAATGACTTTTAGGAATTGGAGTAACCTTGGCTATCTTCCAGGCGTCCGGAAATGTCGATGAGGTAATGGAGAAGTTCAAAATGTGTGTCAGTGCAGGAAGTACGTTTGGGAGAATAATTTTTAAAAACTTTAAGCTTACACTGTCCTCACCAATAGCATTCGATTTTATTGAGAAAACACCTTTTAAAACGTCATACTCAGTCACAGTCGAGAAACTGAAAGCTTTATTTATTTTAAATTAAAGGTTTTGGTCTAGTTTGAACCCATTGCTATTTTGCAAAGTGTTCGACTGTAAGAAATAGTCATTCATGGTATTAACATCTAAATTACATTCAAAGTCACCTTTACTTCCTATGCCCACAGACTTTAGGTTATTCCACAGTATTTTGCTTGGTAAGTCTGCATTTAGTTTGGTTCGATAGTGCTGCCTTTTCGAATTTTTCGTAGTAAGATTAACGCGATTTCGGGCTTTGCGATATGCTTCCCAGTTTTCACAAGTTGGTTTGCGTTTCCAACGAACGTAAAGCTCATTTCGGGTTCTAATAGTTAGTAGGACCTCTCTTGTGAACCATGGTTGTTTTCTGTCAGAAGTTTTAACGACTCTTAAAGGAAAATATTTCTCAAAAAGATAATTTACCGTGGAGGTAAAAAAGTTCAGCTTTTGGTTAATGTCAGGAAAAAAACAGACTGTATTCCATTCAGGGATACCGGCCTCGTGCTTTCCACGTCATGTGACAAGTATTTTCAATAGAAATTATTTTTGGAAATTTGAAAAAGGGTGTGAATTTACCAATTTTTCGCACTTTTTGCTAATTATTTACAATAAAAAATGTTTTTTTAACTGTAAATATTACAAATGCAATATTATAGTAAAGTACATCGGCACTAGATATGAATAAAGGCGCGCTAGTGTTTTGACAGCGAAAAAAGGCGCGTAAAAGAATGTTTACGAAAAAAGGCGCTTAAGAAAAACTTCCGCGAAGAAAGGCGCGTAACCTAGCTGGCGGCGAAGAAAGAAGCGTAAACATAGATTTATACCTGGCCAAGAACTGTCACTAACAGGTCCATTCTGCGCGTTACCGAAGATTTTGTAACCGGGAAATTTTATTACCAAAAAATGTTACCAGTTCTTGTCACCGCGATTCTAAGAACGTTGGTAATGCAGTTAAAATATTCAGCGATTCAGCTATGAAGAATTGTGCAAATTCTGGCATTGCATATTTCACGGGGAAATACTTTGATACCAGCTTATGAGATGGTAACAAAATTTACCGGTTACAAGAGTACACAGAATGCGAAAAGGGTTTAAAAATTTACAGGAACTTTATTTACCGGTTACAAACTTTTTATTACCAGCGCAGAATAGACCTGTTAAGCGTCATTCCCCAAAACCTCTTTGGGGAATCTACATACTGTTACACCAGCAAACATATTTGACCACGAAAATAAGTTTGCGCGTCCTTCTTCGCCATCAAATATTGTAATGCGTCTTTCTTCGCCATCAACTATGTTAAGAGTCTTACTTCGCGGAAGTTTTTTCCATGCGTCTTTTTCGCAGTCAACTTTTAAGGTCGCGCCTTTATTCGTATCTAGGGACGATGTGCTCTTTTCATAGAAATTAAAATTATTACCACATTACACTGCCTAAGTAACAATACGTCCACCTATTTCGTTGAAATATTTACAATTTATATAATACACAGAACTTTATAAAATATTTATACCAGGGATCGAAACTAAAATTTCAATTCAAAAAGTTAGTGTGCAAAGCAATGTGATGCTTGTTAATCTTATATGATTTAATTTTTTTTTACTGTTTTCAAAAAAGTCAGCATTTAACCGTTAATTTTTTACTGATATTTTTCGGTCAAAAGTAAAATTTAAAACTTGACAAATATAAAGTTTAAAATTTTACTTATTTTTTCGGTCCATTTTAAAAGTTAAATCTGACTTATTTTTTCGGTCAATATAGGGGTTAACATATTCACAATACAATGGCCCTTATTATGAGTTGCATTCGATCTTCGACTGTGGTCGAAAGTGCTGATCGAACGAATTTTCATTTGGTATTATGGCGCTCATTCGATGAAGAATAGCGCTATTGTGAATTTCGCTCGTTTAGATTGTTCAGAATAGTATATTTTCACCGCGCAGAACTTTTGTTTACAAATCGAGCAAACTAAATAGTGTGCTTATACATATGCACATATGTAAATTTGTGGAAATTAAAATGAAATAAAAAATAAAGCGAGTTTATAAAAACGTGGTAAAAATTAGTACAACGGAGTTCTGGTTCAACGATTCGTCAGAGGGTGAGAGCTTAGAAAACTGGCCAGGAGCAGAAAACGTTTGAGAGAGTTTTAGTGTAGTCTTTCGAATATATTTTGACATACAATATATTTAAGAAATTTTGTGATCCAAATCTATTTAAAATATATTAAAACTGTAAACAGCTCTATGATTTTGTTCTCAGAGATCATGCCAACAGAGTATTGGGATTTTCTTTCATAAGTAAAACCAGCTTTTGTGTTTATTATGCACGACGTTAGAACTGCATAAAATTAATAAAAATTGTTTAAAATTAGTGTCTACCCGCCAAAAGTAAGAAAACAAATTCAAAATCATAGATTCTTCACAATTTTCCAACACTTCGCTACACCAACGAAAGCAAAATTGTGTTCGACAGAAAATTCGAAAAAATTAAATTCGATACTCAACGAAAATTTCGACACGCTTGCATAGCTCATAATACGAATTTCATTTTCGATCTTCGATGCTTTCAAATGCAGTTTTTATCTTCTGCAAATATATTGAGTTTCTTTAATTTAAGTTATTCACCTTTTTACAGGAATGATTCCGAATTCAATTTAACAATATACATAGCTTCCAAGTTCTACGACAAATTGTATCGCAAATCGCTAAGAATAAAAGGGCATTTCCACAAAGCCTTAACTGCAGTTTATGTCCATTCGAAAAACAAGGTTATCACTCGAACGGGGTAATTGGTCATATTAAGTACAAGCGAACGAAAGTATGAAAGCAAAAAGTAAGAAATAAACATTGCCAATCACCCCATGTTTAAATAATTAGTAACGGGTGATTTTTTTGAGGTTAGGATTTTCATGCATTAGTATTTGACAGATCACGTGGGATTTCAGACATGGTGTCAAAGAGAAAGATGCTCAGTATGCTTTGACATTTCATCATGAATAGACTTACTAACGAGCAACGCTTGCAAATCATTGAATTTTATTACCAAAATCAGTGTTCGGTTCG
>NW_016157166.1:167356-173176 GCF_001687245.7 Rhagoletis zephyria | reverse complement strand
CTACCAAATTAAATTTGGACTCGTCGCTGAAAAGTACAGTTTTCCACTTGCTTACCGGCCAGTTTATGTGATCAATAGCGAACTGCAATCGTTTTTGCTGATTACGTTTACTAATAAGCGGTTTCCTTGCGGGCCGGTAAGTACGCAAATCAGCGGCAGCCAGGCGACGAGTGACAGTTCTTGAACAGATTGGTAACCCAAGCTCTTTTACCTATTGCGGAGCACTTTTAAATGGAAATTTCTTTACCTCTCTCACAATCGCAATGTCAGTTTTATGGTCAGTTTTTTTTGGTCGGCCTCCACGATGTATTACTGCGGCTGTTTTGTTTTTTATAAAGTTCGAAATAATTCGTGAAACTGATGATTTATGAATATCAAATTTTATGGAAATGTCTTTCTGAGAAGTTCCGTTATTATAGTCATCAATAACACGCGCGCGTAGTGCTTCGCCGAATTTGTTTGGAGCCATAACTTACTTTATGAAATTTCGCAAATAAACGGTGTTGTCGCAAGAAATATCTGTGCACAAATGATACTCAGCAAATAAATGCAGTTATAAAAC
This sequence comes from Rhagoletis zephyria, assembly GCF_001687245.7. Classification (NCBI taxonomy): domain Eukaryota; kingdom Metazoa; phylum Arthropoda; class Insecta; order Diptera; family Tephritidae; genus Rhagoletis; species Rhagoletis zephyria. Next base: position 172,614 of record NW_016157166.1, on the reverse strand, counting down.
GAAACGAAGCTCAATGCATTTTTACCGTTATATAGCTAAGCAAACAAAGTTACAATTGTTTTGTCGCACAGGGTTACCACGCGTGTACAAATTTTTCCCAAATATAACCGAAAAAGAAAAAATATCTCAATAAACATTTCAAAATAAATTAGTGAAATACTCTAGCGCCCAAAACAAGAAACAAAAACTATTTCAGAGAAAAAACGGCTTTGTGAGAGACAATATTCCCAGGGCTGTGTTCCAGTTGCAAATGTTTTGTCCGATACTGTAGTACTGTCCGAAAACACTACAGTACAGATATATCAATAAACACGTACGAAAGAAAAGGAACACACACATTTATAAATATTATTTATTAAATAAACATGTACACAACACATATACAAAACCGGCACTCAAGTACACAATACATTGACAAAAACAGTACTAGACTGTCTCGCTTTGATTTCGGAATGCTTACACATTGAGATGTTAGCTTACTATCAATATAGAAGTATTACATATATGAATGAAACTAACTAACCATGATAGCTGATAATATCAGAGGCCCCTGAGAAAATATGTACATACATACTAAACTGCTGCATGAATGCATTTGTTTGCAGCTTCAAAACATTCTCTTAATATTAGAATAGCCGCTCTCTTTCATTCTATGTTAGCGAACAAGAATTAGAATGTTATCGAAGAGAAATAGAATGGAGTGGAGTGAATATTCTCTCTTAATAGAATATTCATATTCTCCAAAAATGATAGAACACAAGATTGCGCCAACGAGAGAGGATTGTTGAGCGTAATTTTTGCTTGACGTCATCCTGGTGCAATTGCGAGAGAGAAATGCCAAAACGCATATAAAAATATGTAAACAAGGCAGAAAAATTTGTTAATTTTAATATTACATGGCCCAATTTTGCAGGAATCAATAAATATACAAAGATTGATTAATTAGGAACACGTAGCAATAACTTTGGACATGTAGCCCTTTAGGTAAGTACGATTTTTAGCACATGAAAAAATGGATGTATTAACAGTGTTTGGAATTTCATGTAGACCAAAAGGAAGGTGTGCAGCAAAGTGGATTTTTGGACTCGCCATTGTAAAAAGCCATGCAGAGTGCATATTTATATTTGTGGACGGTAGCCAACCATCATAAACTCCACAGCTGTTGACTCCACAGCTTTTATTTGATGACTTCTGTACCATTTCCGAGAGGATGCATGAGTATGGCTTTTTTGGAAGCAAATATTCTATGTCAGTAAAACATAATTTAAGCTGAACTTTTAAATGTCTAATAATTTGGGCACTGTTTTGTATTAGGTACGTAACAGCGCGGTAAGATGCCGCTTGAATTAGCGCCTGGCGCCCTTATCCACTGGTGCATTACCTCATACCAGCACTAAATATATTATTTTCAATATCTTCACTAGTGAAGTGCTTCATGCACACATAGCTCGATTTGGTGTTTAATGCATCTCCTCGCCGGCAGAACTGCTTCCACTTTTCCGCCAGATTTGTTTCCATAGGAAACGAAAAAAACTTATATCGCACGCTTTCCTTTTGTTTTCACTATTACACTTTGCCACGGAACACTTCATTTTGCTTTGTAATGTCTCAATAATTGTTTAAAACCACGCCGAAATATTAACGCACATATATTAAAATTGTTATTTGGTTTTTTCGTATGCTCGCAATCAACAATTGCACCAAGATGACGTCACGCCCACAGCTGATTCTGTCAAAATCACAAAGAGCGGATTAGCGGTACCGCGATTGGCGCAATCTCTATTTCTCTCAATCGTGCATATTCTCAACATTTGCAACGGAAGGTAGAGTATTTGAGAATACTCTAATATACTCGTATCAGGGATGCCAACTCATTTTATCTCTATCCCCGTTGACCACCGCGAAATTCCCCGATTTTCGGTGAAATTCCCCGCACTGGCATGATTCTATAAAAAAATCAAGATTTTTAATTCAATTGTCTGAATTTATTTACGAATGTACATACAATATTTAAATTTAAATTTTTTTTTATAAATTATATCTTATTGTAAAACATACGCCATATAAGTCAAAATAAACAGCTTTGGGCAAAACTGATAAAAATTAAACAAATCATAAAATTGTTTAACTTATTACTTATCATTTTTAAAAGTCAATTTAATTTTATTATTACTTAATTTATTTTTATCTTTAATTTAAGCCTAAGTGGAAGATTCTATCACCTTTCGGTTGTTTAGCAAGACCTTTTCAAATATTGCAAAAAAACGCGATTTTTCGACAGTTTGACCTAGTTTTCTCAAAATCTGGACCTGAAGGAAACTTTATACTTACGGACTCGTAATCAGCACAAAAAGTCTTTCAAAAACAGCTTTAATATTTCTTTATTTTAAGTAAAAAATTAGTCAACAAAAACAAATTGGCTTACAGACTAATACAGAGGTTTTAACAAAAAATAATATTCTTAACAAATACACAAACCGTAATGGAAAACCATTATGGATATAAGATTTTAGAGTTATATCAAAACGGATACTTTATTCAATGCTAACAATGTTACATGGGAAACCAAATAACAAATTAGTTCTATTTCTTTTACTTACTTATAAGTATAATTAAGAGTGTAATGAAAGTGTCTGAAGTGTGTGAAAATCAGCTTCTCATAAAAATACAATCGCCGTTCGGAGTGGGCGTAAAACTGTAGATCCCTCCGCTTTGTGTGACAACATCAAGGCGCACGCCACAAATCGGAGGAGAAGCTCGGCCAAACACGAACACATGTGTAAGCGCCAATCTATTACTATTATTATAATGAAAGTGTGCTTTGAGGAGGAAAAATCAATCTCAAAAGATTTATATAAATACAGTATTGAGTTCTATCAACAACCGCAACAAAATCGCTGTTGCCTTGTGTAATTGCATTATTTAATATGTATATATAAATGAATGTTAGTAATATTCATGCGAAATTGGCGAGTTGAAATTGTGACTAAAAATAAAATTTTACAAAAAGTACTCTGCACTCTAGGGAGATAAGTTATTTAATGATCTTAAATTAAATAGTCTAAATTCCCCGCAAGTTGGCATCGCTGACTCGTATGTACAATTAAATATACATATATATATTTTTGTATGACGCTGTTACTAGACTGCTGAAGTGAATTTAGTCCACATTGACATTTGAAAATTTAATAATAGTAAATGATCTGTATTTTAAAATTATGTCAAATAGACATAACCTATGCACATACATACATACATATGTGCATATATCTTAAATTAAAACAAAATGAAATCAAAATATTTATTTAAACTAACACTTAACATGGAATTCATTTGGATCACTTAACACATACATACACCCATCAGAATATGTTTCCGTACAGTGTTTTTTTTTAAATATTTGCAATGTTTTGCATAATAAATTTTTTTCGTTAATTTTTAATAGAAATATAGTTCATTCTGCATCAAAAAGCATATAAGCTAATCTTTCAACGTTTTTATACATTTTTTTGAAAATTAGACAAATTTTCACCAAAATTTTCAGCTTTTAAACTAAATTTTTTAGAATTTTGTTTGAGTATACTTTGCTGTACGTGGGTGTGCACGAAGCTGTATTGCTCCGGAGCCGCTCCTTGGCCTACCGAAATATGTGGGTGTACTTACGCTAGTGTGGGACCTCCGGGTAAATTTAATAAAACTCGACTGTTCGTTTTAAATGTACGCGGAATAATGCCGCCAATTTTAATTTTACTAAAAGACTTAAAGTTAGCTGCTTTCGCAGATACAACAGGGTTGCATCCTCAATATCTTAAATTCTTAGATGTAATCTATTACCTTAGGCGAATTCATATAAGGTGATTTGTGATGCTTGATCGCATTACATCACCCTCCTTGGGAAAAGAAGAATTTGGCAAGGTGATCAAATTTTCCATATTCTTCTTGCCCCAAAATTTATACTTAAAATTAAATTGTTTAGAAGGAATGAGTTTGGATTGGATTGAGGAATATTCCTCCCCTTTATATTCGTTCTTTCATAGCAATTTAAGTTATGGTAAATATATAAATAAAAGCTATTGTATTTACTTAATTATTAGTACTTATTTTTATTAATATTTGTTAAATTGGCAAAGTATTGGCATTGTAAACTAAAGATAAGTATGATATTGATAAGTAACTATGACTTATGAGTTTGTTTAATATACATAAGTATGTTTTTAATTGCAAATGGAAAATGCAAATTAAAGTTTCTTTTATATATATATATATATATATATATAGGATTTATTGAAAGATTTTTAAAGTTTGATTTTAACAACGCATGAAAAATGCTTTTTGGTTTAACAATCCAATTCATAGTTTTGTGAAAAATTCTTAATATACAGTTTTATAGAAAAATATATTATAAATACTTATGATTTTTTTTCCTCTTGATCTAGATTTCATATTGAACATTTGTACATTTCAAATTATTGTTTTGTTTTTTGTACATTTTTTATTTTTGTAATAAAAGAAAAATTAAAAGTAATTATACATACGTATGTACATATATAAGGAAATTTGTTTTATTCTATTTTATGGATTCTATTTTTGTGTACTGTTTTTTCTTTTTTTCTGATTTTGTCGAAAATTGTTACGTTGACTCCGTCAATATTTGTTATGACGTATGGACCTTCATATATGTTTGTATGTTTATCGCATGGTTCCTTTTGCACTAAGACCGTATCATTTAAATTAACTATTAACGGACGCGTGGTCTTGTTATATACCGATTGGTTTCGAATTTTAAGTTTGTTAATAAGTTCTTTTGCAAGCGCGTGTGATTTTTGCATTCTGTATTTGATTTCTTTCGAATAATTATCAATTTTTACATTTTGTAATTCGGTTGGTAAAATTGCTTTCTATCGAATACTAATTCAAATGGTGAAAGTTTGTTATCAAATACAGAACTTGTTGTATTGTGCAAAAATGTGAAGTATTTCAAATAAACGTCCCAATCGGACCAAGTTTCATTTAAATACGCGCGTAAATATTCATTAAAGACACGGTGGTTTCGTTCAACAGTACCAACGGTTTCATGGTGATGTGCTGTCGAGAAATTGGGCTGGATTTTTAAAAGTTTGGTTAATTCGGAAAAAAATTCATTTTTAAATTTGGTGCCCAATTCGAATTTTATTTCATAATGCCGTATGTTAAAACAAAGCTTTCAAATATTGCAGAAGCTATTGTTTTTGCGCTTTTATCCGGTGTGGCTATTGTTA
>NW_016157166.1:165369-167256 GCF_001687245.7 Rhagoletis zephyria | reverse complement strand
ACTAATGCATGAAAATCCTAACCTCAAAAAAATCACCCGTTACTTATCTTTGCTTTTAACTGCAGTTAAGCTTTTGGTGGAAATATGCTATAAGCTTGGTGCTGAGAACGCGCGTTCTACACTAACTTGTGTCGCTGGCACTTGACACATATAAATATACTAGCAGACCCGGAGAACTTCGTCCCGCCCAAAATTATTATATATGTATTTTATTAAAACTTTTTGGTCCAACATTTTCACCAACAATTCACGTTTACGATTTTCATTGGCACATTCGTCTGCTAAGATTATGGTTTGGTGGTCATTTGCCGCTTTAAATAACCTAAGGNCCAGTTGTGCGGCATTTCATAGCACGGTTATTCGCAAAGCGAAATAAATTTTTTCCTCTTCACTCCCTGGCGGCAACAATGACCCGGTTCTATAGTGAATGTCCTAGAAGCTTTACAGTATAGTTGGTGGCAATTTCAAAATAGGTGCGGATCATTGTTCTACATNTAGTAGGTGGCAATTTCAAAATGGGTGCGAATCATTGTTCTACAGAAATGCAATATACATATACTTATTTCAGACGAAATACCTTAAAAGTTTGAACGCATAATAATATTGGAAAATCACATCCATTGGGCCAATCGCAACGCAGGAGCGTTCGATATACTCAATGGTGCAGCAGGTCGATTTAATCTGACCTTCACGGCCCCTTTTCTCACTTGGCTATTTTTAGTAATAACTCGACTTCAGCACCACTTGGCAGCACGTTTTTGCAGTAGTATTGCATACATATTTAAAACATTAGCCAAATCGGATCATAAATAAGATTTTTAGTAATAACTCAACTACAGCGCCAACTGTCGGATTAAATTGTGAAACTAAACCATCCAGAGACCCACTCAAATACACAAAAAGTTTCGTTAAAATCCGTACAACCATTTAGGAGGATTTCACTCACAAACACACCTACAGAAGAAATATAAATACATTCAAAGATAGCTAAAGGTCGGTACTTATTGTAGGCCTCACACCCCTTTTCAAATAGCCCAAATTTTCTCCATGAGTATGGGCTTGATTTCAACTATATACATATCTCCATACGAAGTTCCAGTACTGTACCATGAATACTTTCAGAGATATGCAGTATAAAAATTCGATTTATATGGGAGGTGCCACGCCCCCCTTTCCAACAGCTGCCCTCTTTCTTCATGAGTATGCGATTGATTTCGTATATCTCCATACCAAGTTCCAGAACTCTACCATGAACACTTCCAAAGATAGGCAGTATGAAAAATTCGGTTTGTATGGAAGATGCCACGCCCCCTTTTCCAATAGTTCCAATTTTTCCTCAAGAGTTGATTGCGTATATCTCCGTACCAAGTTCCAGAACTATACCATGAACACTTCCAGAGATATGCAGTATGAATAGTTAAAATTTTTCTCCAAGAGTATGCGATTTATTTCGTACATCTCCATACAAAGTTCCAGAGCTCTACTATGAAATTTCCAGAGATATACAGTATGAAAAATTCGGTTTGTATGAGAGATGCCACACCCCTTTTCACGATAGCTCAAATTTTTCTCCAAGGGTTTGCGATTGATTTCGTATATCTCCATACCAAGTTCCAGAACTCTACCAGGAACACTTCCAGAGATACGTAGTATGAAGAATTTGGTTTGTATGGGTGATGCCACGCCCCTTTTACAATAGCTTAAATTTTTCTCCAAGGGTATGCGATTGATTTCGTATATCTCCATACCAAGTTCCAGAACTCTACCAGGAACACTTCCAGAGATACGTAGTATGAAGAATTTGGTTTGTATGGGTGATGCCACGCCCCTTTTACAATAGCTTAAATTTTTCTCCAAGGGTATGCGATTGATTTCGTATATCTCCAT
>NW_016157166.1:147914-165344 GCF_001687245.7 Rhagoletis zephyria | reverse complement strand
GCTAATATATGCTGAAAAGCTACCTGCGTAGCGAGTTTTAAGCAAATGGGACCATAAATACGATTTTTTCGAATAGATCGGTCCCTGGTACACCTACCCGAAAAAAGTAAATTTTTTTTATCCTAAAACATGGTGGTTACTGAAAGCTTTTTATATACAAAATTTCATGAAAATCGGACCAGCCGTTCGCGAGATTTTTTTTTTGCGCTTACACATATGTTAGAGTTTGGCCGAGCTTCTCCTCCGATTTTTGGCGTACGCCTTGATGTTGTCACACAAAGCGGAGGGACCTAAAGTTTTACGCCGACTCCGAACGGCGATTGTATTTTTTGTGAGAACCTGTTTTTCATGGCATAAAAACACACTCGGAGGTTTGCCATNTATTATATATTATAATTATATTTTGACAGTATCCGTTGTTTCTGATTGGCGCAAAAAAAACCTTGCTTATTGACGAATTCGCCCCTTGATATGGTGGTTGCTCAAAGCTATTTATATTCGAAATTGCATGAAAATTGGAAAACAGGAATCTATAAACTTATCCAGGCAAAAAGCTACCTAAGTACCGAATTTTAAGCAAATCGGACCATAAATACGATTTCTTCGAATAGATCGGTCCCTGGTCCACTTCTCGGAAAACATGGATCATATATGCTAATATATGCTAAAACGCTACTTACGTACCAAATTTTAAGCAAATCGGACCATAATAAGATTGTTTCGAATAGATCGGTCCCTGGTCCACTTTTCGAAAAAAATTGATCATATATGCTAATATATGCTAAAAAGCTACTTACGTACCAAATTTTAAGCAAATCGGACCGTAAATACGATTTTTTCGAATGGATCGGTCCCTGGTCCACTTCTGGGAAAAAATGGATCATATATGCTAATATATGCTGAAAAGCTACCTGCGTAGCGAGTTTTAAGCAAATGGGACCATAAATACGATTTTTTCGAATAGATCGGTCCCTGGTACACCTACCCGAAAAAAGTAAATTTTTTTTATCCTAAAACATGGTGGTTACTGAAAGCTTTTTATATACAAAATTTCATGAAAATCGGACCAGCCGTTCGCGAGATTTTTTTTTTGCGCTTACACATATGTTAGAGTTTGGCCGAGCTTCTCCTCCGATTTTTGGCGTACGCCTTGATGTTGTCACACAAAGCGGAGGGACCTAAAGTTTTACGCCGACTCCGAACGGCGATTGTATTTTTTGTGAGAACCTGTTTTTCATGGCATAAAAACACACTCGGAGGTTTGCCATTGCCTGCCGAGGGACGACCGCTGTTAAGAAAAAACTTTTTTTTCTATATTTTTGCTTTGTTGGTTTGACCAGGGTTTGAACCCTGGTGCTGCGGAGTGGAAGCGCCCACTGCTTACCACTACACTACAGCGGCCGTTCGCGAGATTACCTGTTACAAAAAAAAAGGGACTTCTCTTTATATAATTAGTATGTATAGATAAATTTTTTACTCTCCCAGTAATCCATAAGGTCCGTATCAACATCAATGCGCTTCTGCTTATGGGTGCATACTTCCATAAATGCTTTTTGAATGTAATCTTCGGAAAAAATAAAAGTCAAGGGTTGACTTTTATATTTGACTGAAATAATAAAAGTCATATTTTAACTTTTGTATTTGATCGAAAAAATTATTAGTCATATCTTAACTTTTATTTTTGAAAGAAAAAATTAAAGTCAATTTGCAACTTTTATTTTTGACTGAAATCATATCGGTGAAAAAATAACGATTATTCTTTTACTGTTTTGAAAAAAAGCATAACCGTTACGGTCCCTGATTTATACAAATATTCTGCAAACACAATTGCGTTTAAAAATAAGTACAATACTGGGGTTGAAGGTTTCATAATAAAAGTATGATTTCCGGAAAATTTTATTAAAAACAGCACTTGAAATCACTGCGAAATGTATAACGCGCTCTCAACACAGCGGAACAATGAATAAATATGCATTCTGTAAAACATAACCGTGCCGGGACGATACCGTTGAATATAGAGCATTTATTTTTTCAACCAGTAATACACAATTTTATCTACTTTTCCCTGATACCAAGTACTATTAAGATATCTAGATTTCACATTTTGAATTAATCCACGGAAATTTTATTTTAGGATTCACCCTTTTGCACATTCTTATAGGAAATCGACGTAGGAAACCATGTTATTCTTACATTTTCGACATAGGATGTGCTCAGCAGTTTTAGGGTACATAAACTCAACTGCTCAATATGTGGGTGTTCTACATTACACACTAACCCCCTAAAATCGGATTACAGGCCTATTCTGCTTGTTATTGAACATTATGTAAACGGGAAATTTTGTTACCAAAAAATTACACCACTTGTAACAGCAATTCTAGGTACCTTGGTAACGCTTTCATTTATTCAGCTATGAAGTTTTGTAGAAATTCTGTTGTTGCATATTTCACGGGGCAATATTTTGTTACCTGCTTATGAGATCACCAAATTTATCGGTTACAAGTGTGCGCAGAATGCGAAACAAGTTTAAAAAACTACAGGAGCTTTTTTTACCGGTAACAAAATTTTTGTTACGAACGCAGAATAGTGGGAGATTTTAGCACCAATTCGAATTAAGTACAAAATTAACTCTTAAGCGCATTTTCGGTTTAGACTTATTGCTGCCATTTCAGATGAATTTTGAGTTTGGTGTGTTCAGAGACCTATAGTAGAATTTATTGGCAAATATTTTCGTGAAACATTTTACATGTTCTTCATCGTATTTTACAAATTTCTAGTGCAGCGCGAGCAAGTTGAAATATATTTCCGAAATCGATGCGCGCTTCTTTAGTTGCAGTCACACCATGCAACTTTAATTTCTGAACCTGATTTCCGAAAAGTGACATGCGCGAGCAAGTTGAAATATATTTCCGAAATCGATGCGCGCTTCTTTAGTTGCAGTCACACCATGCTTTAATTTCTGAACCTGATTTACGAAAAGTGACAGGACAGGTCTTTTTGACTGTTTACACATCGAAATAAAATTTCTGTTTCTCAATTTGACAGCGAATGATGGAAATATTCTGTCACGTCTCTTTACAAAGATCACTTTACTATTTTTGTTAGAAATAATAGCATTATAATGAGAAGAAATGTTTGTTAAAATTTTTTTATTAAAAAATTACATTTTTATTACAAAATGTGTTTTTTTATCTCAAAAAAATAGTGGTACGAAAGACTTTATTTTGGTACATGCGACAGCCAATTTCACGAAAGAATTTTAAGTGAAAAATGGTTTTAATTTCTTTAATTTTATATGAAAATTTACATAAAATAAGAAATAATTGCCATTTAAATTGCTGGTGAAACCGGCTGTTATACTTGTAATTTAAAAAATTTAAATATAAATATTTAAGAATCGCTCTGAGTGGGGATCGAACCTAGGGACTACTGAGTTGCAGTACACAGTTCTGACCACTCGGCTGTCGCGGATGCCAAACCCGCTTGCTTTGTTTAAAAACCGCAAAGTTGTGAGAACCTGGAGGCTAGATGAAACCGTAAGTAATCTGGTACTAATGGCTCCGTCAATATCAACGATTTCTAACAATTATTCTACTGTTGCTTTGTCCAAGCGATTACACGAATAGAACTCCTCCTCCAATTCAAAAGGAGTTCAGCGCTACTTATATGTTTTCGTTTTTCTTGTATTATATCATGCACAATTCCAAAATCTGGTAATAAATACATAAAATTTTAAAATCACGTTCATCTCTTTTTTAAGTTAAAATTCTGTTCTTGTGATAAAATGCATTTTAAGTTGACGACGTCAGAGTTATAATTGTGCTTATTATAAAAGAACCGTTTAATCGTTAAAACCTTTTTTTAATTAAATTAAAAATTAATAACTGTTTCCAAATTTTCCGATTATTGTTGTGCTTGTGAAAAATTTAATACAGTAAGCAGTCTGACTGGTATAAGCAACTGGTATAATTTTTTCAAAATTTTTTTGTTTCATTCCATAATTTTTTAAAAGAAAAAAACGCATCTTGTAAAATAAAATATTAGTTTTTGATTAAAACGTATTTTTCGTATAAAAATTCGAATAGTAAAATAATCTTTGTATCATGATATAACATAAGCTTTACAATGAAACAGACATCAAAAATGGATTACTCAGACTTAAAACGGTAAAAAATACTATATTTTAATGAAAAACCATGAAAAATAACAAAATTGTTAGATACCGCAACCTGGCGCGAGTATGAGATAAAAATAAACAGAAATTAATTCCTTGACCTAAAGAACAATAAGGATCCATAACTTTCCAAAAGAATTACATTATTTGATAGATTTTTACCAAATTTTTCCTGTATACAGGGTCACCAACTTTAAATACGCATTAAAAAAAAAATGTAAAATCTTGTTTCAAAACGCCAAACCACTTATACGGTCTTCCCGCGGCACCCTGAATTGCTTCTTTTGCGGCCCCAATTACGATCGCGAATTACCCCATTCCCACGGGCACATTCTTAATTCGATTTGACAGTTCTCTGTCTCTGTTTTGTTTTTTTTTCTTCGCTATAAAATCGCTGCAAAATGTAAGTTATTGCTAAAAAAATGTATAAGTTTTCGTAATAAATTGGTGGTGTACACATGTATTAACTTTACTTTTCGTACTCAGAAAAAGTTCCAGTTTTGATTTGTGAACTGGTTTCGATAAATTTCCGATAAAAATTAGAGAATGCAGCGATTTATTCGTAATTCGCATGGTAATTGGATAGGATTACGATTAGGTTTTTTAATAAAATGTAAAAATACATGCTTTGTATATTTTAAACCACTTTTTTTTTTTGCATAGTAGGATGGGTATTTTAATTTTTCACATACGTACAGTGCCGAAAAAAATATTGACGCAGAGAATTTTTCGCAGTGTATGCAAAGTTTTTCATTCTAATACAATATTTTTGCTATGTACCTTTTATCATTAAGTTCAAATATAAAATTCATAAGTTTTATAATATGTATGCCATTTGTCAATGTTATTGTGGCTTATTAAAATTTTATTTTTAATATTTTTTTTATTGAGCTTTGTACCACGATTATTTATTAGGAAAAATTGAAAAAGCAACAAAGTCTAAGCGGTAGAAGTTATAGCNAAAAAGAAGTCTGATGAGGAGATGTGGTGATCTCCGAAATAGTGCTATAACTTCTACCGCTTAGACTTTGTTGCTTTTTCAATTATTCCTAATAAACAATCGTGGTACAAAGCTCAATAAAAAAAAATAAAAAATTTAATAAGCCACAACAACATTGACAAATACATAGTTTAGGAAGAGCCTGCCTGAAACTATACAAAAAAGCAAAATAGCAAATGGATGTATAGAATTGACAACAACAACCACGCTGTCGAGTTTAAATAGCGGCAAATCAGCTGCACTTGATAGTAGTTGGTTGAATAAGGAAAATGAATTAGCAACAAGAGTTTACGGGATGTACATAGCTCAGTGGNAAAAAGAAGTCTGATGAGGAGATGTGGTGATCTCCGAAATAGTGCTATAACTTCTACCGCTTAGACTTTGTTGCTTTTTCAATTTTTCCTAATAAACAATCGTGGTACAAAGCTCAATAAAAAAAAAGTATGCCATTTAGTTTTCTTTTATTTGTAAAACAACAGGGTTTTAACAAGACTTCGTCGAATCGACGATCATTAGTACTAACGTGTGTAAAATATGGTTAGTACTCTAGGGTAAGATTTTTAGAAAATTATTTATTTATCGCTTCTTTTTTAGTTTAATTTGTTTTTCTTTTTTAAATTAATTTTCTTTTAGTTTTTAGATTCTCTTTTAAAAATGAAATTGATTTTTCTGTACGATTTAAACGAAAGATAAAATGGAAAGCATTCTTAATTTTATAGGTAGCTGACTACCGTTTAAATCTAAAATACTTGCAAAAAGTACTTACGCTTTTTATACCTCTGTCCCAGCCTTAAATATTTGTATTTCAAATTACATTAATACGACTTCCTCTATTAGTTAAATTAAGTCATGGTTACTTACCGATCTTTATTTATTGTCATTGCGAGTACATACATACATATGCATGCATGTATGTTTGTATGTACGTAGATTTGCAACTAATGACGGCTACCTAATATGCAGGAAAGGAATATAGGAATATTCCCTCGCTGCAACCCAACGAAGGCGGTTGCTATAAGACAAAATTCCTTTCGAATTATACATAAAACAAGGAAATGAGAAAAGTAAAATGATTCCTTTAATCAGACACTAATGCCCCTACTCTTTGAATGTAATGCGATTCCAAGATGACGTAAAAATAGTCTAACAGCCGTATTCTAACAAAGTCAGAAACCTTAGCTCATCACTGCTGTGATTTGTACTGCGCCTCAAAGTTTGCTGCTGCAAGAAATATTCCGCTACAACAAAAATTTTAAAGTTTTTGTGTATATTTCTAGCATTTAAAATCGAATTTTTGTGGCACATTTTGCGACGCGCTAGAAATCACAACAGTGATGGGCTAAGTTTTGTGACTCTGTTAGAATAGAGGGGTAAGCCTGATATGACCAAAAGTCCTTTTAATAATTTTATGAAGTAACATACGATATGAAGAGTTCTAAAAAGTTAGCGATAGAATGGTTACCAGGGCTATCATAGAATCCATCGTAGCTTCGATTTTCGTGAAATCTACGAAAGTGCTATCACAGAATCCGAATGGCTACGAACGTAAATTCGAAATTCGTAGAGAGCCTTCATTGAATCCGTTCGTAATGAAGATTCGTACAGATACTCTACGACGAGATTATGCTGTCGGAACAAAATTTAAAATCACTCAATCTTAAAAATAGTGGAAGAAAGCTGCATTATTTTTAATATTAAATATTTATTATACTCCAAATTTGTTATAGTTTGATATAATTCCATATATTTGTGTAAACGTAGACGTAAAATACCAATGCCATACATACATACATATGTATGTACATACACGCATTCATCTGCTAGACGCTATTTAATGAATTAATATTTTGTATGAATCGAGGAAATAATAGTTTAGCAACAATTTATTAGGAAATAAACCTAATTACTTTAGTATCATAAAAATTTATTAAAAAAATATATATATTTTTGTATTTAAAATAATAAAATCTGAGCTAGAAATAAACTAAAAAAAAAATTATATTTATTAAAAAATAAACAAAAATTAAACAAAAAAATCTCCACGGCCCCAGGACTCGGACTCGAACTCGGCAATCTAGTGCTTTGCACACTCGGCCATTGCGCCTGATGGGGCAGCGTGAGCAAAATGACATACATAAATGTCTGTTGTTTCCTTTGCACTAACTGATTTCGAATCAGCATTCGAAGCTGGCAACGATATTTTCGAGTTCACTCGGAATCAGTGATAGCAATTTTTTCGTATTTGTAGCGGGCATTTGAATTCGTAGATTTTCTACGATGGATTCCGTGATAGCGCTGTACATTAGGTTAGAGTTTGGAACTTGTTGATTTATCTATCTCAGTGGTGCACAGCGTCGACAGAGCTACAAATACCAGCGCAACATTTTTGTCATAGTATGCGTACACTAGGTTCCCAGTAGACATTTGATGCATACGACATCGCTGTTGGTGGCATGAGCTTGCTGCTGTGCATACATGCCAGTATAAATGAACCTTCATTTCCATTTAACACGCGTGGTTTCTCAGGGCGTATGCGTACTCTAACCATACACTCGTACTACTGCTGTATACATATGGCTGTATTAATATTTCAAACATACAAAAATGCATTAATGGAACAGTATTAAAGCATTCTTACAAGCTATGTATCCCCATGTGCAAATGCTACTTTTCTGATACATTTTAATATACGGGGACATTCAAAAAAGTAGCATTTACATATGCAAATGCATATCTTGTAAAAGCCCGTTAGTGCTGAAAATAGTGTCGCACAACACGTCCGTTCACTAAAATTTGTGTACAAGACTGAAAATATTACAAAAATTCCACTTCAAATTTATCAAGAAATGTACTTGAAATAACAAAAACGTACGTTCGTTTGCTGTTCGCTAGAATTTGAATTTATTTGTGGAAATTCATGACTACGCATGAATTGTTCACATTAATTCACTCATAAAGCAAGCATTCTTCATGAATGCATACAACCCATTTCTATTGGGTTAGGTACGTAGGTTTGCGTACACCAGCAAACGGAAACAAATTCGCTGCTAGCGTCGCAACAGTTCGTTAGCTGCGCACACACGACTTGTATGTGAAAGCAGAGTAGCTCCCGGAGACTCCCGTGTGCACCACTGATAGATAGAGATAGGTTCTATCTACATATTTATTTATACATATGTACATATAAATACATAGTTAATTGACAAGTTTGATGAAACCATATATGTAATACTCCTATATTGGCAGTAAGAGCTACAGTATCGGACAAAACATTTGCAACTGAAATATAATAATGTGAATACTGTCGTTTGCAAAGCAGTTAAATGTCTGAAACCTTTTAATTGTATTTTATTTGAAACAATGTAAGTTTGTTTTTGTAAACAAAACGATTTATTCAAATTTAACAGTTAGTTTCTTAAATGTAAATAAAAAAATGCTACAACACCCATATTCAGTGAGACAAAACAATTGCAACTCAACGAAAGCGGTACATTATTTTGAGTAAGGCAAAAGAAAAACTTAATATTTCGTGGCAAATCCATGGCTATCAATAACTGCCTTGCACCGCCTCGGCATCGACGCTATCAAGTTATCGACGATGGTCTGAGGAATATTTTTCCACGCATCCAGGACTCTTTGGAAAAATTGGTCAGCATTTGCTACATTACTGCGATCAATCCTCTTTTTTACTATTTCCCATAAGTTTTCTATAGGGTTAAGGTCTGGGGATTGCGGGGGCCACTCCATTACGTCCACTTTATTCCTCTGGAACCACGATTTTAGGACCTTTGCTGTATGCTTCGGGTCGTTGTCCTGTTGGAAGATCCACTTTAGTGGCATTTCCCACTCGGCATGTGGCAGCATTACGGATTCCATAATGTCTCTGTAAACATACTGATCCATTGTACCATTAATACGATGAAGCGGCCCCAAACCAGAAGCGGAAAAGCATCCCCAGACCATAACATAGCCACTATGTTTGACTGTTTTGACACAGTATGATTTTTGAAGACGTTTGTTTCGTGGACGTCGAACGTAGCACACACCATCACTTCCTACCAAATTAAATTTGGACTCGTCGCTGAAAAGTACAGTTTTCCACTTGCTTACCGGCCAGTTTATGTGATCAATAGCGAACTGCAATCGTTTTTGCTGATTACGTTTACTAATAAGCGGTTTCCTTGCGGGTCGGTAAGTACGCAAATCAGCGGCAGCCAGGCGACGAGTGACAGTTCTTGAACAGATTGGTAACCCAAGCTCTTTTACCAATCGCGGAGCACTTTTAAACGGAAATTTCTTTACCTCTCTCACAATCGCAATGTCAGTTTTATGGTCAGTTTTTTTTGGTCGGCCTCCACGATGTATTACTGCGGCTGTTTTGTTTTTTATAAAGTTCGAAATAATTCGTGAAACTGATGATTTATGAATATCAAATTTTATGGAAATGTCTTTCTGAGAAGTTCCGTTATTATAGTCATCAATAACACGCGCGCGTAGTGCTTCGCCGAATTTGTTTGGAGCCATAACTTACTTTATGAAATTTCGCAAATAAACGGTGTTGTCGCAAGAAATATCTGTGCACAAATGATACTCAGCAAATAAATGCAGTTATAAAACGAAACGAAGCTCAATGCATTTTTACCGTTATATAGCTAAGCAAACAAAGTTGCAATTGTTTTGTCGCACAGGGTTACCACGCGTGTACAAATTTTTCCCAAATATAACCGAAAAAGAAAAAATATCTCAATAAACATTTCAAAATAAATTAGTGAAATACTCTAGCGCCCAAAACAAGAAACAAAAACTATTTCAGAGAAAAAACGGCTTTGTGAGAGACAATATTCCCAGGGCTGTGTTCCAGTTGCAAATGTTTTGTCCGATACTGTAGTACTGTCCGAAAACACTACAGTACAGATATATCAATAAACACGTACGAAAGAAAAGGAACACACACATTTATAAATATTATTTTATAAATAAACATGTACACAACACATATACAAAACCGGCACTCAAGTACACAATACATTGACAAAAACAGTACTAGACTGTCTCGCTTTGATTTCGGAATGCTTACACATTGAGATGTTAGCTTACTATCAATATAGAAGTATTACATATATGAATGAAACTAACTAACCATGATAGCTGATAATATCAGAGGCCCCTGAGAAAATATGTACATACATACTAAACTGCTGCATGAATGCATTTGTTTGCAGCTTCAAAACATTCTCTTAATATTAGAATAGCCGCTCTCTTTCATTCTATGTTAGCGAACAAGAATTAGAATGTTATCGAAGAGAAATAGAATGGAGTGGAGTGAATATTCTCTCTTAATAGAATATTCATATTCTCCAAAAATGATAGAACACAAGATTGCGCCAACGAGAGAGGATTGTTGAGCGTAATTTTTGCTTGACGTCATCCTGGTGCAATTGCGAGAGAGAAATGCCAAAACGCATATAAAAATATGTAAACAAGGCAGAAAAATTTGTTAATTTTAATATTACATGGCCCAATTTTGCAGGAATCAATAAATATACAAAGATTGATTAATTAGGAACACGTAGCAATAACTTTGGACATGTAGCCCTTTAGGTAAGTACGATTTTTAGCACATGAAAAAATGGATGTATTAACAGTGTTTGGAATTTCATGTAGACCAAAAGGAAGGTGTGCAGCAAAGTGGATTTTTGGACTCGCCATTGTAAAAAGCCATGCAGAGTGCATATTTATATTTGTGGACGGTAGCCAACCATCATAAACTCCACAGCTGTTGACTCCACAGCTTTTATTTGATGACTTCTGTACCATTTCCGAGAGGATGCATGAGTATGGCTTTTTTGGAAGCAAATATTCTATGTCAGTAAAACATAATTTAAGCTGAACTTTTAAATGTCTAATAATTTGGGCACTGTTTTGTATTAGGTACGTAACAGCGCGGTAAGATGCCGCTTGAATTAGCGCCTGGCGCCCTTATCCACTGGTGCATTACCTCATACCAGCACTAAATATATTATTTTCAATATCTTCACTAGTGAAGTGCTTCATGCACACATAGCTCGATTTGGTGTTTAATGCATCTCCTCGCCGGCAGAACTGCTTCCACTTTTCCGCCAGATTTGTTTCCATAGGAAACGAAAAAAACTTATATCGCACGCTTTCCTTTTGTTTTCACTATTACACTTTGCCACGGAACACTTCATTTTGCTTTGTAATGTCTCAATAATTGTTTAAAACCACGCCGAAATATTAACGCACATATATTAAAATTGTTATTTGGTTTTTTCGTATGCTCGCAATCAACAATTGCACCAAGATGACGTCACGCCCACAGCTGATTCTGTCAAAATCACAAAGAGCGGATTAGCGGTACCGCGATTGGCGCAATCTCTATTTCTCTCAATCGTGCATATTCTCAACATTTGCAACGGAAGGTAGAGTATTTGAGAATACTCTAATATACTCGTATCAGGGATGCCAACTCATTTTATCTCTATCCCCGTTGACCACCGCGAAATTCCCCGATTTTCGGTGAAATTCCCCGCACTGGCATGATTCTATAAAAAAATCAAGATTTTTAATTCAATTGTCTGAATTTATTTACGAATGTACATACAATATTTAAATTTAAATTTTTTTTTATAAATTATATCTTATTGTAAAACATACGCCATATAAGTCAAAATAAACAGCTTTGGGCAAAACTGATAAAAATTAAACAAATCATAAAATTGTTTAACTTATTACTTATCATTTTTAAAAGTCAATTTAATTTTATTATTACTTAATTTATTTTTATCTTTAATTTAAGCCTAAGTGGAAGATTCTATCACCTTTCGGTTGTTTAGCAAGACCTTTTCAAATATTGCAAAAAAACGCGATTTTTCGACAGTTTGACCTAGTTTTCTCAAAATCTGGACCTGAAGGAAACTTTATACTTACGGATTCGTAATCAGCACAAAAAGTCTTTCAAAAACAGCTTTAATATTTCTTTATTTTAAGTAAAAAATTAGTCAACAAAAACAAATTGGCTTACAGACTAATACAGAGGTTTTAACAAAAAATAATATTCTTAACAAATACACAAACCGTAATGGAAAACCATTATGGATATAAGATTTTAGAGTTATATCAAAACGGATACTTTATTCAATGCTAACAATGTTACATGGGAAACCAAATAACAAATTAGTTCTATTTCTTTTACTTACTTATAAGTATAATTAAGAGTGTAATGAAAGTGTCTGAAGTGTGTGAAAATCAGCTTCTCATAAAAATACAATCGCCGTTCGGAGTGGGCGTAAAACTGTAGATCCCTCCGCTTTGTGTGACAACATCAAGGCGCACGCCACAAATCGGAGGAGAAGCTCGGCCAAACACGAACACATGTGTAAGCGCCAATCTATTACTATTATTATAATGAAAGTGTGCTTTGAGGAGGAAAAATCAATCTCAAAAGATTTATATATATACAGTATTGAGTTCTATCAACAACCGCAACAAAATCGCTGTTGCCTTGTGTAATTGCATTATTTAATATGTATATATAAATGAATGTTAGTAATATTCATGCGAAATTGGCGAGTTGAAATTGTGACTAAAAATAAAATTTTACAAAAAGTACTCTGCACTCTAGGGAGATAAGTTATTTAATGATCTTAAATTAAATAGTCTAAATTCCCCGCAAGTTGGCATCGCTGACTCGTATGTACAATTAAATATACATATATATATTTTTGTATGACGCTGTTACTAGACTGCTGAAGTGAATTTAGTCCACATTGACATTTGAAAATTTAATAATAGTAAATGATCTGTATTTTAAAATTATGTCAAATAGACATAACCTATGCACATACATACATACATATGTGCATATATCTTAAATTAAAACAAAATGAAATCAAAATATTTATTTAAACTAACACTTAACATGGAATTCATTTGGATCACTTAACACATACATACACCCATCAGAATATGTTTCCGTACAGTGTTTTTTTTTAAATATTTGCAATGTTTTGCATAATAAATTTTTTTCGTTAATTTTTAATAGAAATATAGTTCATTCTGCATCAAAAAGCATATAAGCTAATCTTTCAACGTTTTTATACATTTTTTTGAAAATTAGACAAATTTTCACCAAAATTTTCAGCTTTTAAACTAAATTTTTTAGAATTTTGTTTGAGTATACTTTGCTGTACGTGGGTGTGCACGAAGCTGTATTGCTCCGGAGCCGCTCCTTGGCCTACCGAAATATGTGGGTGTACTTACGCTAGTGTGGGACCTCCGGGTAAATTTAATAAAACTCGACTGTTCGTTTTAAATGTACGCGGAATAATGCCGCCAATTTTAATTTTACTAAAAGACTTAAAGTTAGCTGCTTTCGCAGATACAACAGGGTTGCATCCTCAATATCTTAAATTCTTAGATGTAATCTATTACCTTAGGCGAATTCATATAAGGTGATTTGTGATGCTTGATCGCATTACATCACCCTCCTTGGGAAAAGAAGAATTTGGCAAGGTGATCAAATTTTCCATATTCTTCTTGCCCCAAAATTTATACTTAAAATTAAATTGTTTAGAAGGAATGAGTTTGGATTGGATTGAGGAATATTCCTCCCCTTTATATTCGTTCTTTCATAGCAATTTAAGTTATGGTAAATATATAAATAAAAGCTATTGTATTTACTTAATTATTAGTACTTATTTTTATTAATATTTGTTAAATTGGCAAAGTATTGGCATTGTAAACTAAAGATAAGTATGATATTGATAAGTAACTATGACTTATGAGTTTGTTTAATATACATAAGTATGTTTTTAATTGCAAATGGAAAATGCAAATTAAAGTTTCTTTTATATATATATATATATATATATATAGGATTTATTGAAAGATTTTTAAAGTTTGATTTTAACAACGCATGAAAAATGCTTTTTGGTTTAACAATCCAATTCATAGTTTTGTGAAAAATTCTTAATATACAGTTTTATAGAAAAATATATTATAAATACTTATGATTTTTTTTCCTCTTGATCTAGATTTCATATTGAACATTTGTACATTTCAAATTATTGTTTTGTTTTTTGTACATTTTTTATTTTTGTAATAAAAGAAAAATTAAAAGTAATTATACATACGTATGTACATATATAAGGAAATTTGTTTTATTCTATTTTATGGATTCTATTTTTGTGTACTGTTTTTTCTTTTTTTCTGATTTTGTCGAAAATTGTTACGTTGACTCCGTCAATATTTGTTATGACGTATGGACCTTCATATATGTTTGTATGTTTATCGCATGGTTCCTTTTGCACTAAGACCGTATCATTTAAATTAACTATTAACGGACGCGTGGTCTTGTTATATACCGATTGGTTTCGAATTTTAAGTTTGTTAATAAGTTCTTTTGCAAGCGCGTGTGATTTTTGCATTCTGTATTTGATTTCTTTCGAATAATTATCAATTTTTACATTTTGTAATTCGGTTGGTAAAATTGCTTTCTATCGAATACTAATTCAAATGGTGAAAGTTTGTTATCAAATACAGAACTTGTTGTATTGTGCAAAAATGTGAAGTATTTCAAATAAACGTCCCAATCGGACCAAGTTTCATTTAAATACGCGCGTAAATATTCATTAAAGACACGGTGGTTTCGTTCAACAGTACCAACGGTTTCATGGTGATGTGCTGTCGAGAAATTGGGCTGGATTTTTAAAAGTTTGGTTAATTCGGAAAAAAATTCATTTTTAAATTTGGTGCCCAATTCGAATTTTATTTCATAATGCCGTATGTTAAAACAAAGCTTTCAAATATTGCAGAAGCTATTGTTTTTGCGCTTTTATCCGGTGTGGCTATTGTTACTAAATATTTGCTTAAGTCGCATATAAGCTTTCCGCTTTACCTTTTGTACGAAAAACTGCGATCTGCGTACGGGTTTTGCAACATAACTCGACAAAATCTTCGGATTTCGCGAAAACGCACTGAGGACCTTCCGAGCACTGTTTTTATTACTTTGACCATGCTAACCCCCGCTCCCTGGTTTTCTCGTAACTGCCAGGCCTTATTTGTACCGATTAAAACCCTGCAAACTGTCGAATAGTGCAATCTTTAATTTTTGAGCAATTTTACGTGTGCTTAAGGCCGGATCATTTATAAACTCGTGCAAAATGGTTTGTCTCGTTTCTAACTCGGTTGCCATTTTTAACTCAACTAGGAATCAAATTCAAATGAAATTTCTTCTACCTCCAACTAAGGCCATGTGGTCAGCTTATGGTATTTGAATTTCAAAATATCGAATTCGTTTTGGGTAAGTTATAAGCTTCCCAAAGTGTCGCAGTTTTGGTGTGTTCACCCTTTAATGGTTACTGCGAACCTATTGCCATTAATGGACTCAGGCAAGGGTCCTTTGTGTCTATAACTACAACATCAAAGGGTTTGCAAGGCGTTGGGGTTAGTACTAAATTTTCTTTGGTTTTGGGTTTTACTTTATTTAATAAACATTTCTCACAGCTTTTTACGAATTTAGCAATATCGCGTGTCATATTTTTCCAATAGTATTTTGTACGTAATTTTGCATAGAGTTTTTTGTTTCCGCAATGTCCGCCTGATATCGGGTCGTTATGGTAAATTGTCATGAGTTTAAGTTTCTTGTCGTCTTCAGTTATTGTTTCCACAGGGTCTGTTAGTATAATTTTTAAAGATTTTAAAACTTTATTTCCACTAACTTTTAAGTCTGTAATCGAAAATTGTTCAAAGAATTAATCATTTTTTTGCCATTCAATTTGGTGTTGAAGCCTCAAAAGTAGCTCATCTAAATTCGCTATTTTGTTAACAACCTCAAAATTAATCAACTCGAGTTTTCTATGTTTTAAATGCGCATATATTTTAATACTTGAAATTTCATCATTTTTATCGTAAGTAATTTTGGTTTTTATCCGTGGAATTTTTTTTGAAAAAATTGTAAGAAAATTTGTCGTAAACTTGTACTGTGGAGTTATTTGTGTGATTTGCTTCGTACTGTGGTTGCATTTCTACGTTTTGTTTTGTCATCGATCTAGTTTTTACTGCTAAAATATGTTTTGTTGTGTCTGTAAGTTCGTCAATTGTGATTCGTGATAGTGCTTCCGAACCAACGTTTGTTTTGCCTTTTATATATTTGGGGTATTCACAACGGTATCGTAAGTGTCGTATCGTTGTATGTCGTAAACTTTAAACGTCTAAGAAATATATTAAGGGAGCTCGCAAAGTACCATCAAAGTCATATTATGATTTTTTGTAGTGCTAAAAAAGAGTTGGTTGACGTTTCAAGTTTTCTAAACATTTATTTAAGCTTTTAAAGTTTACAACGTACAACAATACGACACTTACGACACCGTTGTGAATCGCCCAATTGTATTGTAAAATTGTATTCCGAAAGTTCCAGTCTTATTCGCGAGAGTTTTGACGACGGGTCATTCATATTAAAAAGTTAAACTAATGGTCGGTGATCAGATTTTACAGTAAAGTGTGTGCCATAAACGTATGGTCGAAATTGCTTGATTGCGAAGTATATTGTCAAATTCAGCACGCGAAGTTTGCTGCGATGAAGGCAGTGGCAGTGAATTTAGAATTTGGGCTAAACTGAGCAGTACTGCCAGCTGCCACTGCTGTATTGTGAGTCGCTTCTTAGAAGCAAAACAAATTGATAAGTCGTTGCCGTTGTGGTTTTGGCTTAAAATTGCACCGCACCCGGGTTTGAGATCGACTGTAATTATGAATTCTTTGCTAAAATTAGGATACTGTAAAAGTTTAGGAGACATCAAAGAAGATTTAAGTTCAAAAGCTTGCTCTCAGGAGTTATCCCATTTAAACTCTACATTTTTTCTGCTCAAACGATTTAAGGGTGCTGCCAGAGAAGCAAAGTCAGGTATAAACCGTCTATAATAGTTTGCAAACGCCACGAACCTTCGCACTGCGTCTTTATCGCATGGCTTTGTGTACTTTTTAATGGCTTCTTTTTGTATCATCTGGCAGTAGACCTCTTGCTGAGCACTTGTGTCCTAAGAAAGTTACCTCAGATCGTAGAAAATTACATTTATTTGGCAATGTTATTGTGGCTTGTTAACATTTTATCTTTAAGATTTTTATTGAGGGTTGTACCACGATTGTTTATTAGGAAAAATTGAAAGAGCAACAAAGTCTAAGCGGTAGAAGTTATAGCACTATTTCGGAGATCACCACATCTCCTCATCAGACTTCTTTT
>NW_016157166.1:51277-142448 GCF_001687245.7 Rhagoletis zephyria | reverse complement strand
AACAAGCCACAATAACATTGACAAATACATAGTTTAGGAAGAGCCTGCCTGAAACTATACAAAAAAGCAAATAAGCAAATGGATGTATAGAATTGACAACAACAACCACGCTGTCGAGTTTAAATAGCGGCAAATCAGCTGCACTTGATAGTAGTTGGTTGAATAAGGAAAATGAATTAGCAACAAGAGTTTACGGGATGTACATAGCTCAGTGGTTAACGCTTCTGACTTTGAACATCGAATTCGCAGGTTCGATCCCTGCTAAAGTCTAGAAAAAGAAGTCTGATGAGGAGATGTGGTGATCTCCGAAATAGTGCTATAACTTCTGCCGGTTAGACTTTGTTGCTCTTTCAATTTTTCCTAATAAACAATCGTGGTACAAAGCTCAATAAAAATATTAAAAATAAAACATTTATTTGGGTTAAGTCGCAAGTTGAATTTTCTGCAAGTTTCGAACACTTTCTAGATTTTAGAATGGTGTGCCTCACTGCATCCAATAACTATTACATCATCGACATACACAAAAGCTTGACTAGGTGAAATACCGGAAAATGCTATAGACATCATTCTTGAAAACGAGTTAGTTGCTACAGTCTTTTCACTAAAAAACGAACATAAATAAAAGTGTTAAATGTCAAATTTAAAAAAAAAATCACTGTTTATTTTAAAACGTATTTTATATAAGCTTTGAGATCTATGTTGATAGCTTGTCCGATCACCATTGCTATCTAAAATGGATTGACATCTCCGTGTACAGCTTTCTGATAATTTAACCGCATAGTCTGTAGTAAAGCCTCTCCAAATTTTTTTAAGTGCTCTTTTCAACTGTTTTATTTTTGTCAGATTTTTTCTAGCTATCTTGTGCTTCATTAGTACCCAAACATTTTCTATGGGATTTGCATCAGGTGACTGGGATGGCCAATCCATTGTTGTTACCCCATTTTTCTGTTTCCACTCAGTACAAAGTCGACTCCGATGCTTTGGATCGCTGTCCTCTTGCAGAACCCAGTCGCGACTATTTTTTCCATAGAGCTTATCAGCAGACATCAGTAAACCTCTTTTATACAATTCGATCATTTTTGACGCGTTCAAGTTTTCGGTAAAACACAGTAACTTTCCGAATCCCTTTGCGGCAAAACAACCATAAACGTGAACCTCTGCGGAATGTTTAACAGACCTCTGCACAACTTTACATCCTTTTTCCGACCAAACACGACTTTCTCTCTTATTTAACCAAAATGAAGACTCGTCGGTGAAAATTACAGTTGTCCAGTCATGGTTTTTATTTTGCTCTGCCAAGAGCAATCGTTTTTCGACATGAGTTTTTCAGCCTCATTGCGTAAGTCGTAAATTAGGTTAAATTGTACAACTCGACAACAGCAGCATTGTCTAGTGTCGTGCTGAAATAAGTAAACGACCAAAAGCGTCGAAAACTATACAGTGCTGCCAAGGTTTTCCGTTTTAATACACTAGTCGAGTGGAAATTTTAGGCAATGACGTGAAATTTTCGATATGATTCGACTCTCGAAAAACGACTTGCATTCGACACGACTCTCACAATGAGGGTCTTTGTCAAAAGCGGTTTCTTCAGTACACTGGCGTAAACCACATTTCTTTCGTGTAACTTTTTGCGAATTGTATTAAGAGATAATTCTATTCCGCGGTCGGAAAGCTTTTTTTGAGCTCCTCTCAAGCCTCTCAAGGTTACGGAGGGATTTCTTTGAAAAATGTTTGTTATCGCCTTATCTTGCCGTTCTGAAGTCGTCCTTTTTAGTCCTCTTCCTGGTTCATCGTCAACGTTTCCAGTTTTTTCACAGCGCTAAGACCATCTTGTAACAAAAGTCCTGGTAGCTACCATCTATTTTGCGGCCTGATCTGTACTCCATTATGAAGTATGCTTCAAACCGTTTTTTATAAGTGGCACTCATCCTTAAAATTGCTTAAATATGCAATTGCTTTCGCAAAATAACTAAAACGTTTATTTCTCAAACATGCGACTGAAAAAGGACAGCCTACTGATGTATTCAATGTTAAGTCGCATTTATACAAAAGACGTAATTACTGTTCGTTTTTTAGTGAACACACTGTACATTAAGACCAAAAGGCAAGACCTTCCAACAGAAAGATCCGCGATCAGTGCTAAAAGATGTAATATCTCTAGAACTTTTATGTAATGGAATTTGGTGAAAACCAGAATACAGATCCAGAGTCGAAAGATATTTTGCTCTTCCAAGGTTATCTAAAATGTCTATACGTGCTAACGGTAATTTGTCTGCAATTAGTTTTTTGTTTACTGCTCTAAAGTCTACGCACATACTGTTTAGTTGGAGTAGCTTTCCTCGATCAAATTGTTTCGCAATAAATTATCGACTTGTTTGTTTATTTCTTCGCGTTGTGAATATGGCAATCTGTAGTTTTTTATGTAAACTGGTGTTTTGTCTGTCAGTCTCAATTTTTGTTAGTAAAAGTTGTTCAGAGTCATAAGGTCGGATTTTAAGGCACATACGTCGGAATATTTTGAGCAAAGATCAAGCAATTTATTTTTAGCATAATTGGGTACTTGTTTTTCTAAAATCGATTTGAGTTTTCTATGCTTTTCGGATCAGATGTGGTTTCGTTACTTTTTTAAACGTTGAAGTTTGTTATGTCTTCGGTTTGAATATTGAAATTTCTTACGTATTTTACTTCGTCAGTAGTGTTTATTAGTTTTAGTATCGGGTTTTCGTGTCAACGATACATTTCGCTTTAAAAACACCACTACAAACTTCCTGAGCGTCTACAAAAACAGGGTTTTTGGATTTACCCAAATTAAATAACCGAAAAACTTCGCATCTAGGTGGAATTACTAAGGTGTCGGTAGTAGTGCCGTGCAAAATTGAAACGCTGATCCTTCCTGTCCCCAAACTAATGGTTATGCTATCGTTTGCATAGTTGATTATGCATTTGTTTATTTTTAAAAAGTCTTTTCCGAGTATGCCGTCGGAAGGAATGTTAAAGCTGTCATATACAACGTGAAGAGTGTGCGGAATGAAAATGTCTGATACTACCAAATTTGTATTTATTGTGCCCAAGGTTTGGACCGTTTCTGATGTTACGCCCGTGATATTAATAATGTTATTGCTGTTTATTGCGGATTTGCTTGTTATGCTGGAAAATTTTATAAGGGAAATGTCTGCTTGAGAGTCTACTAAAAAAGTGCATTGTTTTTGAGAATCACTACAATTTATTTCAATGAAATCGGAATAGTTGAGATTTAGGCAGTAAATGGATTTTTCCTTTGTAAAAGTCGTTAATTGTTCAAGTCTAGCTCCCCCAGTGTTCGCGCCTGAGGGACCTCGGCGTTTACAGTCCGAACATTGGCAGAATTTCGTGTATTTGAACGCGTATGATTGCTATTTCTACTGCTTGAAGCCTGACTGTTGTTACTGTTATTGTAGTTATTTCGTCTATTACTGAAACTATTATTCCTATTCTGATTATTGTTTCGATAGCTAGTATTGCCGCTGTGCCTATTTGAATTGCCGCTGAACCTGAGATTGTTATTGTGATATCTGTAATTATTGCTGCCTCTAAAACCTCCTCGCAAATTTGTTGTTCGTATGGGACGTGACCTAAAAGCCAACACCTGCCGCTCTTTTATTATATTGTCGTGCTCCACAATAATTTTCGCTACAACATCTTTCGAGTCGCTGAAGGTTGACGATGCTAGTATCGACTTTACCATATCTGAACGGCTGTTGAGCCTACAAACATTTATTGTTTGCTGGATTGCCATCTCGTGAGCTTTCGCTTGTGTCATCCCTTCAATAATAAGCGAACGCTCCAGAGCATCTGCGAGCTCCTCTACCTGTTTCGCAAAATCTGAATAATTGTTGTTATGCACTTTTAAAGCTGCAATTTTACCAGCGACAACTTTCGAGTTATCTGGTTTTATTTTGCTTGACAGCGCTTCTTTAATTTGACTAACTGAGTTTTTTGCGCTGGTAGGGACTCGCGAGCTTTACCTTCAAGTTTGGATTTCAAAAATGCAATAAATATTGTAGTGAGGCTTTCGCCTGACAATTCTTCAATAAGGGTAATTTTATCAATAAAAGAGACAAGTGATAGCGAGTTACCACTATAATTTACGCTTATAATCGAGGCGCATAAACTTATAAATGACTTCTTTTGCTCAGATGTTGCCATTTTCGTGTTGTTATTTTGAAAGAAGTTAATATTTGGTGAGCTAGTGGTTACGTAAGGAGGGTCGTCGAATCCCAAAAAATCTTCGGGAAAAAACAAGGAACGACTCTTTTTAATACTATAAACTTCAAGGGTGCCAGTTGAACGTGCGTCAGCAAATTCTTCGTCGGAATCTTCCTTCTTTATATTCCTCTAGCTTGCCCTCTTTTGTTGAGATAGGACGACTTTGTAACACACGTTTTGTAACCTTTGCAAAATCAGTACGCAAATCTTTAAAAGCAGTATCAAAATCTGGCATTTGACAAACCCGGCATAAATGTTTAAAAAAAGTCAATTTATTTAAATGATGGCAAAAAGGTGTTGGATTTTGTACGCAACTATAGGCCCAGTAAAATTTTCACAAATGGCATTCAATCGCAATTAATTTTTGTTTTTGAAAAAAAAAAGTAAACGTGGTAATCTGATAGCACGGCCTGATTTATAAGAAAAACATGTATCGATGATTTTGATTTTATATAAAATTAAAAAAAAAAGTTTCCAGCACTCACTCAGCGAAGCGCAGAATAAAAAAAAATTTTTGTCTGATAATATCAAAATTTTGAATTAAATGTTTTGGAAAAGTCTTCCTTAACTACTTTGCAAGGCACTGTTTATTAAAAATTTTTAATTGTAATTTAATTTTAAGAAAAGTTGCGTGGCGACATTTTGCACGCTAGTGTAATTCAAAAATGTAAGTAAAATTATGTATGGAGGTCAGAAAAACTAAGTTATATAAATGAAAAAAGGAAAGTTGGTTTGGTACCAATAATTTGCACACGACTGTAGTTCAGAAATTCCATTAGAAACAGTAACACAAGTATGTACATATGTATATGATAAAGTATATATGTATTGACAATTTTAATTATGTAACTTGAGTGTTAGTATGTACATAAGTATAAGGATAAAAATTTTTTGTTGTATTTAAATATTAGCAATAGTGTGCAATTGTATTGAATTAAAAAAATGTACATTTAAGTGTAAAGTATATATGTATTGACAATTTTAATTATGTAACTTGAGTGTTAGTATGTACATAAGTATAAGGATAAAAATTTTTTGTTGTATTTAAATATTAGCAATAGTGTGCAATTGTATTGAATTAAAAAAATGTACATTTAAGTGTAAAGTATATATGTATGTATGTATGCTCATACCATCAGGTCCCACGAAGTCACCTTCCTGCGTAGCGTTGCCATGTACAGATGTGTTGTCCTAGTTGTAGCTGTTGTTACTCGTTTCCACGCTACTATCTCACCCTTCTCAGCGATATATATGTGTGGCGTGGTGTTATTTATTTATTTATTTATTTATTTATTTATTTATGTATTTATTAACGCCAATCGGCTTTATACATACAAAAAGAGAGAAAAAGTGAAGTGAACATAAAGTAGCATAACATAGGTTTAATAAAATAACAAATTGCATGGTAATAAGTAGGAACCAACTGTAACGGAGTTACAGTTAAGTGACTTTGCCAGGGGCGTGGTTTTGTACGCCGTTAGGTAACGGGGTTATTGTTCAGTGGCTTGGCATATTTAGGTACAGTCACTTCAAAATCCACATTCTTTCGTGTGTTTTTTTTGCACTTTTACACACACACTAGTTTTATTTACTTTCCAACTTTTCCACCTAAAGTTTTAACGTTTTGTACCACCAGCCACTGTATTTTTATTCACTTAAAAAGCCACTTTAGCCACCAGCCACTGCACTTTCTCGCATTTATTACATTGTGAGACAAATGGTAGGGGTCAGTGATCGGGAAGGGTTCAAAATACCGGGGAAAGTTATATCGGTAAAAAAGAAGTTATACGTGTCCCGGCATTTCGCTGGGTCACGTCTAGGAATCGAGATATATATTTAACTATCATATAGGGGAAATTGTCACCTTTGGTGGTCTTTTTTTGACATAACTCGAGAACCCTTAGTCCGATTTTGCTCAAGCAAATTTAAAAAAATTAAAAATTACAATTCCTTTAATCTGTTCATATAACGTTTTTCTATTTCCCGTTGGTTTCATCCCATCCCAATTTTGACTGTCGCATAGTGTTATTTAATTTGTCTTTCAAACTTTGGTACTACCGATTTTTTATTTATTTTTTATTTTAAAGTCTTGTAATTTATTTTAAAACGTTGGTACAACCGATTTTATTTTTTGTTTTTTTTTCTGTGGTTTTTTTGAAAGTTTTTTTTTGTAATATATTTTTTGTTTTAATTCATTTTTGTAATTTTTGTAAATTTTCTACCCCCAGTTATTTAGTTTTTGGAGATTTAGTCTAGTTTAAGTTTTAAATTACCACCACCAGTAACTTTTTAGAACATGTTTTTTTATTTTATTTTTTTTTGAAACTAAATTAATTTTTTTTTGTACAAAGAGTTCACATTTTTATTTATATATCTGTTTGTTTTAATTTGTTTTTTTGATTTTATTTAATATTTTTTTTTGCAATCATTAGGGTTTTTTCCCGTGGTCGCTTTAGTTGTTTCCCTTTTTTTCTCGCCCATTTTGCAGGCTGGTGTACGGTCGCCATGTAATGTGTGTTATCCCACATTTCTTATGTGGAGGAGGCGTACCTGCTCAGTTCACGCGGAGCCCTGGTGTTCCGCCGGCGCTGATGCCGGCCAACGCCTGCCCTCATGGAGCCCTAGCGCTCCACTGTACGCTGCTACGTACTTTGCTGTACGTGGGTGTGCACGAAGCTTTAGTGCTCCGAAGCCGCTCCCTGGCCTACCCAAATATGTGGGTGTACTTCAGCCGCTAGTGTGGGACCTCCGGGTAAATTTAATAAAACTCGACTGTTCGTTTTAAATGTACGCGGGAATAATGCCGCCAATTTTATTTTCACTAAAGGACTTAAAGTTAGTTGCTTTCGCAGATACAACAGGGTTGCATCCTCAATATCGTAAATTCTTAGATGTAATCTATTACCTTAGGCTACTTCTAATAAGGTGATTTGTAGGGTTGCAGCAATGTATGCTTGATCGCATTACACAACAAACTAAACTTGTCTTTGATTAACTTGCCTTCAGTGCCTTTTACGTTTCTTACAAATTGTAAATATGTATATAATTTTTAACTTTTTTAATTTTTCATGTGGCCCCTTGTAGTGCGGGCCCCTAGGCTGGCGCCTATGTAGCCTGTGCTTTAATCAGGTCCTGGTTAGATCCTTGTTTAGTAGCACAGTTACGCGGTATCGCCGCAACTGTGATTAGTAACAGTATTATATAGTTAGAAACAGGCATCGTCATTAGCAGTGCGACCAGCAGAGGTAGATACTGCTACCCGCAAGCGTCAGCTAAAAATTAGTGTGCGTTAGTGTGGGTAGGTGCCCTACAGGGAAGAGGAGACCAATTGTCTACAAATAACCCTTTTGATAGAAGACGAAATGAGGAAACGTCAAAAATTACGCCGCGTTTATTTGGGTATAGCGCGCACTGGCACTCGTTAGCATTGGAAAACCCAAAGCTTAGCGCTCCAATTTAGGGGCGGCAGGTACTCTATAGCTACGGGTCCAGTTGCGATCGTACGGGCTACATTCCCATTATTTACCAAAATTTTGCTTTCAGAATACTTAGCAAAACTTTACAAAAAAATTATTAAAATATCTATGCCCTTTTTAAATTGTATTCTTCCAGTTTTCAAAAGAGAAAATATAGTCATTCATTCTGATTCCCACCTGCCCAATCCTAAGGAAATTTCGGATGAAAATGATGATTTATCTACGTACACCACTAGAAACGTATTTGCAGATTCAACAGTGCCATTAACCTCAACGCCCGGCTCGTTAACTATGGTTTCTACAAGGTCAGTTAAATAATCGAACTATAATTGATATGTAATAAAAACCTTTGCTTTTAGAAAACGAAGGCACACAGTTAAGCAAGTTAACTCTGCAATGAATTCCAACATTATAAATCAAAATGTGGTGGGTCATATGGGCAATGTGAATACTGATGCTCAACACTTCCCGGGGGCTTTCAGTAATAACCAAGTACCATTTACCCAGCAACGAAATCATCGTCAAAAATATATAAATAGAACTGAACTGTCACAAATACAGACCGCCGGCGGCATAAGTACTAGTGCCAGTAATACAATTTGCTATAAACCTGTTGAAATGATGGAGGAACCTGTTAAACCGCGACGTTGGGAACAAAAGCAGGTACAAATAAAAACGATGGAAGGTGAATTTAGTGTCACTATGTGGGCCTCGGGCAATTCCGACGATGAGGCTTCGAATCAAGAGCAGGAGACGGACTACCAGGATTTTATAACTTGTGAGGAACGAGAAATCGAAAACGAATGTAGTGTTACTGATTCTGTGCAGGGATTTGTGCCTTCCATCGACAGTAATGGTTTTCAGGACCAACAAGAACAATTGATGCAACGACATATAATTTTACAGCAACAGCAGGAACTACAATCCCAACATGTTTTAGTTGAAAATTCTGTGGATGCGGGAGACTCGTCCAGAACTACCACAGAGGCTGGATGCTCTACAATTATGCCCACAATAATAGGTTTAGATCCAACGGAACATCAACCGTTGTCCGAGTATGCGGATACCAGCAGTATAGACAATAAATTAAAAAAGACTGTTTCACATAGTAGAGCCGACAACACTCTTATTACAACGGATGAAGACGATAAAGATGTGGTTTTACCAGTTTCACGCACTACTGTAATGACCACGCCGCTTATTCATCCTGCTAATACTGCTGTGATCACGATGACCAGTATAGATGACGGTAGCCTATCAACCACAGCCTTGCCCGTAGGGGTTGTTTTACAATCAAATTCTCATACTATGTCTTCTTCACCACCACCATTGAGTTATAGTAACAAAATAAATACTGCTGCCGCTTCAGAAACGAATTGCAACGGCCCTGGCGAAAAACGCATTGCATGTCCACAAAAAGGATGTTATAAATTTTTTCGTGACAACTCTGCAATGCGTAAACACCTTCATACCCACGGACCACGGGTCCATGTCTGTGCTGAATGCGGTAAAGCGTTTGTCGAAAGCTCCAAGTTAAAGCGCCATCAGCTTGTGCACACCGGGGAGAAACCATTTCAGTGCACTTTTGAAGGTTGTGGTAAACGATTCTCATTGGATTTTAATTTAAGGTAACCAGTGTATGCGTTTATACATTGTAATAAACATTTAGTCAGCGTCAAAAATATTTATGCCCTGACATTTTGACGTTTTATTATATATATTTTCCATACTAAATTTTTCTTATTTCTTTTTAATATATATGCTACCCATAGCACAATCAGTTCGTGAATTCACTCTTTCTCGAATTCTGTTAACATGGATGGGTGCGCTCATGGTTTTTAGCTAAGCAACAAATAATTTTTTTGTTCTTTTGCTCACTTCCACGGTTTCCATTGTAGTAAAGATACTCTGGGTTTTCAAGGTTGGCTATGCAGATATTTGTTTGCATTAATTGACGTTTTTTCCCAAACTAAAAACTCAAAAACACAAAACAATACATACTGGCCACATCGTTAACAATGTAGAAATTATACATCCTAAACATTTGCTAAGGAGTCTCAAGGTTGCCTAGCCTTATATTTGTACGCATCATTGAACGTTTTTCCCAAATTAAAAAAAACTCCTTGTAGATCCCAACCACATCATTAATAATTCAAAAAATAATTACATAGACAATTAGGTGCAAAATTGAGTCAATGATAAACAAATTCACAATTTATGCGTTTTTCGGTGGTTCTTTGGCAAAATTGTAATGCATTTTTTTCACATATCGCACACCGTCTTCAAAACAGTCACAACTCAAAATTTGGCATTTTTGAAATTATGCGCTAAAAATGTACACAGAGCTTTTATTTACCATTCAGCAAAAGCTGGAGCAAATTTTTGTTATAATTTGCTAAAAACCCTAAGGTAAAATCGCCCTTGCCCATATGATTAGCATGTGCTACGAAATAGTTTTTGGCATTTTCTGACGAACGTATTATTTTGAGTTGTGACTCTTTTGAAGACGGTGTGCGATATATTAGAGCAGGGATGGGCAAATTTTTGGCTCTTACAGCCGTCAAAGAGCCAGCAAGTGCTACGCAAGAGCTAAATCAGTTCTCAGGGTAAAGGGGTGTACAAAATATATTAAAAGCATCATATATATTAGTAATGAGAATCGGAGTACAAGAAATTTGAATACGCTCTTCTTCCCCCCTTCATGCTGGCTCTTGATATTACCCCTCATGTAGCACCTAAATGTGCCAAGCCGGCTCCTAAGTGCAAAAGGCTTCTGGGAGCTACTTTGCCCATCTCTGTATTAGAGTATAGCTTAACGCGCTAGAATCCACCATAAAACAAGTAAGAAAACCGTAAGTTCGGGCGGAGCCGAACATTAAATACCCGGCGCAAATATTAAATATATGTTTTTCACCTGTCAAAAAGCTTTCGCTTACATGGTAAGCCGGGGTGTATCAATTTTGAGTAAATTAGCGTCCTTAAGTTTTGAAATATTGAAGTTTCAAGCATTTCTGAAATTTACCGTTATATGAAAAGCGGCCGTAATTTTAGTCCGATTCAATAATTCAATAATTTTCAACGTTTTGCTTTTATGTGGCAAGCACAATAACCACACCGAGTTTGGTACAAATTGGTAGAACGGTTACCGAGATACATATATGTGATTATAAGTGGGCGGTGCCACGCCCATTTTCCAAAATGTTATCATAAACGTATTTCTTGGTAAAGAGTTGTTGCAAGCATCAATTTTGAAATTATCTTTAATATTTACTGATTCATCGAAGATTTAGTATTTCTCTAAATTACCGTAATTTGGGATGTGGGCGTGGTTATTGGCCGATTTTAAAAATTTTCGTCCGCTTGGTATGCTGTACCAAGGCCAATAACTGTGCCAAGTTTGAAGGAAATCGGTGCAGCGGTTACCAAGATATAAACTTGTAACCTTAAGTGGGCGTGGCTACGCCCATTTTCCAAAAGTTTATAATCAGGCAGGTTTGCAATTCACTTTCGAGTGAATTTCAATCAAACTCGGTTTGAATTCAAATTGGCAGGGGTTGAAATTCACTCGGAAGTGAATTGCAGAACCTGCCCAAATATTCTTATTTTTCGATGAAACCAAAGTCGATATCTCCGGTCCAATTGAAATGAATTTTGTCAATTTATTTAGCTTTCGGTGCTAGTATTGCACCCTCATCAGAATTATAAAAAATATGTACTGATATATGTATGTGTGTTTAACGCAATATTAACTGCGGCACCATGGATTGTGCATTTTATCATACACACATATATGTATAAGTAACTAAGTCAAATTGGCGGTACGTATACCCTATAAAATATCTCAATTCGCTCGTTTTTCGTTACAATAGAATTTGTCTATCTTTGCGGTTTCCAATTTCAATTTTTTAAATTTATGCTTGAAGTTTTGTTATTATTACTACTCCCATAATAAAGAGGGTATACATACCGGCAATTTGACTTAGTTACTTATACATATATGTGTGTATGATAAGATGCACAATCCATGGTGCCGCAGTTAATTTTGCGTTAAACACACACATATATATCAGTACATATTTTTTATAATTCTTATGAGGGTGCAATACTAGCTCCGAAAGCTAAATAAATTGAAAAAATTCATTTCAATTGGCTCGGAGATATCGACTTTGGTTTCATCTTTAATTTGAAAAAAGTCCGAGCGTTAAACAATTCTTTTAATTCTTATTTTTCGCCTGAAAATTATTGTGAATATCAATTTTGAGTGAATAATCTTCAGTAGTTACTAAAATATCGCAGTTTTCGTACTTCTGAATATTACCGTTATATGGGAGGTAGGCGTGGTTATTGTCCGATTTTGCCCATTTTCAATATCATCCGTCCTACGCCCAATAGAAGTGTACGTACCAAGTTTCGTTAAAATATCTCAATTTTTACTCGAGTTATCGTGTGCACAGGCGGACGGACAGACAGAGATTCACCGCTTAATCGATTTCTCTTTTCATTTTAATCATTTATGTATACATTTGTCTACATCTATCTCGATTCGTTTTGCCTGTTACAAACAACCGTTATGTGAATAAAGTTATAATACCCTTGTGCACAAGTGCGCTCGGGTATAAATATCAAATTTCGCTAACGTATATGCACTCCAACAATTTTTGTAAATTAACAAATTTACTCAATTTTGCACCCATATAATTTATAAGAGATATTGCCACGCTGCAACCCGTTTTCCTCCGCTAAAGTGTCGGATTTTGTTACAAATGAGTAAGTAAGTTGGTTTTTTGTTATTAAAACACCATGAGATGCGTTTTGGGAAATAAAAATAAAAGTATTACTGAAAAGGCTATGACGGGGCTTTCAAGCCGTGAAATAGCGAAAATGACGCATGTGAGCCAATCGACTGTTAGCCGTATTATTAGACGCACTACTAACATGCAGATTGCAAAGAAAACGGTGGAAATAAGCCGAAAATATCCGAGGTAGAGGGGCCAAAACATAAGCGTTTAATAGCGTTAGCCAGAATATCTGCCGCTAAAGAAGTTGTGGGGTGCGTTAGTGGAGATGCTAGCATATTCACCGTGAGAAGAATGCTTTATAATGCAGGATTGAAGGCGGTGGTGCAGAAAAAAACCACTTCGGTGGACTAGGGACATTAATCTAAGGTGAGCATTCTCAGAAAAAAAAAATTGGACTGATCCAATCAAAAAGGTCCAGGAATTTTTGCAATGTCCGTGCATTTCAAACTTTGCCTAAATGTTATGTACAATTATAGGTTATTTGGTCAGATGAGGCCAAAATTAACCGCTTCCAAACAATGAAAGATCTTGGTTTTGGGACAAGAGCGGAAAAACGATTAAGCCTTCGCACATTCAACCGACAGTAAAGCATGAGTGTGGGGCAATGAGCGGCTGGGGCTGCATTACAGCGAATGGCGTCGGACCACTGCTTTATGAAGCATTCTTCGCACGGTTCACACGCTAGCATCTCCACTAACTCACCCCACAGCTTCTTTAGCGGTAGATATTCTGTCTGACGCTATTAAACGCCTAAGTTTTGGCCCTTCTACCTCGGATATTTTCGGCTTATTTCCACCGTTTTCTTTGCAATCTGCATGTTAGTAGTTCCTCTAATAATGCGCCTAACAGTCGATTGGCTCACATGCGTTATTTTCGTTATTTCCCGGCTTGGAAGCCCCATCATAGCTTTTTCAGTAATATTTTTACTTCCCAAAACGCATCTCATGGTATTTTAATAACAAAAAACCAACTTACTTACTCATTTATAACAAAGCCCGACCCTTTAACGAAAGAAAACGGGTTGCGGCGAGTTGCAGCGTGGCAATATCTCTTTTAAATTATATGGGTGCAAAATTGAGTCAATTTGTTAATTTACAAATATTGATGGAGTGCATATACGTTAGCGAAATTTGATATTTTTATGGTTAAGCTATACTATAATATATGTAAAAAAAAAAAAATTCATTACAATTTTGCCAAAGAACCACCGGAAAACGCATAAATTGCGAATTTGTTCATTATTGACTCAATTTTGCACCTAAGTGTACATATGTACATACATATGCACATCTATCATGGTATTATAAAGTAGCTTGTATGCCTAAACATAAATACATATACCTATGTATGTATGTATATATGTAAGCTAAAGTTTATTAACAGATATCCTTTTTAACGTATACTTTGTACTCGAAATAATTCAGTGTGCCTGTTTTTCACAAACATGTGATACACATAGATACACAAAGGCAATCTCTTCTAAATATGCGTAGTTTGTTTTAAAAGAGATTAGTTTGGGAAAATAGTTAAATTTAAACATATACATATGTATGTACATATGCATGTGTTTATAGGAAAAATATTTTAACAAACGAGCGAAATGTTCATAAAAATTTCAAACTTTTTATTAACAGTTACAAAATTCTGGGTATGTATATTAAATTTTAGTACAATAAAGTGCAAGTTTGAACTAGGTAGGGCTACGGTTGATTTTTAGCAAGCTTCAAAAATGTTCGGGCTGCCTCTCAGCGGCTTTACCTTTAAATTTTTGTATCATGCCTCAATCCAGTTAAAATGTAATGCGACCACTCCTATTATTTTGTGCACAACTGTATACACATATTGAATACTTTAATATATATTTTTTCCATAAACATTTTTGTTAAACCTCAATTTGAGATGCATTTGAAAATCAGTCCTTTTCTCAAATCTCAAACGTTAGTTCTCAAATGCAAATCTAGTTACTCTCATTGAAATATTTGTGTAGCCAATGACACATGTAAGAGAAACACAGTTTTTATAGGAATGGAATTTTTATTTATGCAGTTTAACAGTTTATTTAATAGCTTATTTATTCAGTTAGTTTAACAAAGAAAAATAAGTTGATGTAAAAAATTAGTTGCATAGTTTGTTTTGAAATTAGACAAATTGCGAATAACAGCGACCGCGTGGTCGAAGAGCCATTCTGCGACTTATGTAGCAGACTACCGATGGACTTCGACATCCGTGCCATATTGACACAGCGGAACCGAACGGAATGCTAAAAAATTTTTTCTACAATTTTTCTCAAACCGTTATTAAATTGATTAACAATGTTTGAGAAATATTTGAGAAAACGTTTAGTTTCAAATGATAAACAATGCTGAAAATCAAATTGAGAAATACGATTTTCTCAAACTCTTTGGTTGACGAATTGTGCCGAGGGTGGATCGTTGCTTGTGAGAATGCTATGAGTTGAGCGAACTCATTGTTCTGCTTCATGGATTTTGTTACCCAGACACGAGATTTGCTCTTCTAGCGGCGTGAATGAATGCATACTAAAATTTATTGTGAGTGATTCAAGATTTGTTTTACGTGCATTCATGCAGCCTTTTAATATATATTAATAAACCAAAGGTTTTGATACCAAGTTTGTTAATTTGCCAAAGCCAAAGCTTGAAATGTGGTTTCTTAGAATCAACAGCAAAAGAAAAACAAAATAGATAAACAACAATGCCATTAGCGAGATCTTTCAACACTTATGAAATGCAGTCCAATTCAGTTCGTAGCATCTTAAAGAAAATATTTCATCCTTTCACTAATTTTTATGGAAAAGTAGTGAAAAAGAATGAAAGATGTTATTAAGGCAAAGTGTTAAACAATACATTTTTTAAGATGCTACGTATTGAATTGAAATGCATTTTATAAGAGTTTTGAAAGATCTTGTTAGTTACGTTGTTGTTTTTGTAATTTGTTTTCTTTTGCTTTAATTTTAAGAAATCACATTTCAAGCATTGAGAAATTGGCAAACTTTGTATAAAAAAATTTTAGTTATTAATATATGTATGTATATAAAAGTTTCCAGTACAAATATTAAAAAGTGTTCAGGCGTACGATCTGATTGTGGTCTGGGTAGTAGTTTATACAACAGCAAAAACCACTAGAATCAATATTTTTATTTTCAATGTAATAAACACTAAGACATTTTAAATTTTCTAATTCGATTTTTTTTTTAAATTTATACAAATTGCAAGTTTCAAGACGCTAAAAGTTAGCGTCGATTTTTGAGGTCTTTTTTTCTCGAAGATTTTGCGCATTTTCTTCCATATAAAGTATGATCAGAATCTTTTTTTTATATGATAAAAGGTACACACCCTCGACAAAGAGAATTCTGAAACATCAACGGTAATGTTTAACTTTATTGTACTAAAATTTTATGAGCTACGAAATTGCATATAAAAGAAATCGAATCGAAATATTTAAAATGTATTGGTGTTTCTTACATATTCCTGAGCTCTGTATGAAATTAAAAAATTGATTATTGTAGCTTTTGCTGTGGAATGAACAATATTCTTATAAAAAATAAGTAGCATTTGGTGTGGAAAATATAAATAAATAAAATTGTGAAAATGTCAAGGTATGCACATTTTTGACGCTGACAGTATATGCAACCCGCTTCACTTGAATAGGGAAAACTTTTCTTCACGACAGTGCTTATATCTGAGATCATATATAGATGACAACGTTAATTCGGATTTACGGCGCAGTTGATCTGATCAAAATTGTACCCTGAAAGACGGCAGTATTGAGCCGCGAGGTCGCGGGTTCGATTCTCACGGACAGTAGAGTTCTCATTTCATTTTTTTATTTAATTCATTCAATTATTACTTTTATTTCTTTTTAAATATAACGGGGAGCTTCAAAAAAAATCATGAAATACACCCGAAACAAAACTTAGTGCAGGCTTCTTTTAGTTCCTGAGCCGTTTTTTAAATATTAAAGCGTTATATACTTGGTGTACTTATCTATTAACAGCTTAACTATTTTTCATTCGATTTTAAAAATCAAACGCTATATATTGTTAGACTTAGCTTGGTGGAAGTTTTCATCAGGTAAATTTAAAAAAGTCTATGATTTTCTTAATTTCTCAACTTTGACCGTCACTAATTTCAAAATTTTCCATGAAAGTTGGAAAAGATGTATTATGTATTTTCGAATAAATTAATACCTTTACTCAGTGTGGCTACGGAGTTCATCAATATTTACTTAAAATTTATGTATATGATGTAGTAGAAAATTGTTTTTTCATAAAATTTTGGGAAAATGGGCGTGGCACCGCCCAATTATTTCATATATGTGTATCTCAAAAACTATATCACCGATCTCGATCAAATTTGGTATACACATTGTTCTTTGCATCCTTATGCACCAGACTAAAACTGGATAAAAATATATTCTTATAAATCATTTTAAAGGTCTATCATTCCCTTTTCATAACATATTTTGTTTTTAAAATTGAATAAGAAATAGTCAAGCTGTTATCTCTTTAAGTGCATTGAGTATGAAAATAAAGGGTTTTTAATAAAATAAATGGAAGGTTCAGGAACAATAAGAAACGTATTTTTATGTTGTACTCGACCCTACCTACAACCTACACTATTTTTGTTTCGGGTGTATTTTTTTATTTTTGTTTTTGTAGCACCGTGTAATTATAGTTGTGGACTTTCTTAATAAAAT
The DNA here is from genome assembly GCF_001687245.7 of Rhagoletis zephyria. Taxonomy (NCBI): domain Eukaryota; kingdom Metazoa; phylum Arthropoda; class Insecta; order Diptera; family Tephritidae; genus Rhagoletis; species Rhagoletis zephyria. Next base: position 125,212 of record NW_016157166.1, on the reverse strand, counting down.
TAAACTAATGATAAAATAAATAATGTAAAAAAATATATAAGTAAATTTAAACTAAGAAGTTAAAAATAAGCAAATTTGGCAAACGCTTGGACTGAGGATCGAACCTATCGATCGGTCTTATCGAACTGTAGTATCCAGCTCACACCATTCGGATGCCAAACTAGCTTCCTTTTTTCCCCTGCTTGTACAATAAGCATCAGCTTGCGTTTGGTCAGTGCTGCCATCCAAAATTCCCCTGATCCGCTTTAATTTTGAGGATTAACTGCAGGACTTAATCCAAATCAACTGCAGTTAATTCCCGAGAGAATTCCGGATTAACTAGTCGGGGTCAACTCTGCCGCCTGTCTTTGCTTTTAGATAGATAGATGTTAATATGAGGTATGGCCCGCTACCTAGAGATCGAAATACTTATAGCATTGAACAGCTATTAATTTAAATTTATATCTATAACCTTCTTTGTGTTGAATGTATTGCGCCGATTAAAGTTTCTAATAAAAGCAGAATCATAAATGAGATGAGAACAATGTTCCTCCGATGCCTCAACGTCCTGAAATGCTGGGTTCTTGCAGAAAAAAATTTGCCTGTTGAAATGAAGCGGGTTTTGTGTACGGGTTTATCCATTTCCTCCTTCGGTAAAGTAAAAAAACTGAATATTTAAATCGCGGTTGATTTTTTTTTTAATAAGTTTGAAATATGCCATCATTGGTGGAAAACATTATCATTCGAATCTCCACAGGACCGTTTTGCAGGATCTAATCCTTTTGAGGTAATATTTTGAGGATTTTCACACATTTTGGGCTATAACTTGGCATGTCGTGTCCTTCAATTTTTTCAAAGCTGCGGGATTGTCCGCATAAGAAATCCAAATCGCAAGATCTTTGTGACCTATAGAGGGCTCCATGACTTCATTCAAACTTCTAGCCAAACAGAGTACAGTAGTTGAATATTCTACTTTATATACAAAAAACTCGGCGTTTGGAATTTTGTGAGTTATGAATATACATTTTGTTTTAAATTTTCTACCTTCAAATGGAAGAAATTTAATGAATGAATGAAAAACATTGAAACCATTCAAACCCATTTCGATTATAGTTTTTTTCTACAAAGAAGTTTGTTCGTATTGTAATAGCAGCGCAGCAATATATACATACATACATATTAAAGGCCTGCAAATGTTGGAACTATAAAACATAGCGACATGTGTCACATCATACAAGTCCTTCATAGTATGTCGCTCATAAATGTTTGGCAATAACATATGAAGACACTTTCCAATAAGTTGAAATCAAATCATTTGTATACTTATATGTAAGTGAAGGATTTTTTCTAAATTTTGTAAGCTCCTATCATAATAAAATTTATTAAACAATTGTCTAATTAAAAATCTATATATATTCATACAAGACAGGATCAAACAGTATTAAAAATGTGCTGCAGAAACACAACAGCTTAGCTAAGTAGCAATGACATGCTACAACAGTATATTTGAAATGGAATGGCATGGCATAACGCCTTGTTTGAGTTGACATGATATAGCAATGCATGAAATTTTTGAAAATGGCTTTTTTACTAAAAATGTTGAACTTTGTAGTACTCTAATACATATGTATGTACATAGAAAAAAAATTTTGGATAACCATACAAAAAATTTTCATTTATATCAATTCAATTTATTTTCAATTTGTTTGAATATTGTTGTGTCGACACATATATCAGAACAAGTATTCACTCAAATTCAAAAAAAAATTAAGCCAAAATAATTCATTTGGTTTGTTTATGAATAATTCATAAGCAGATTTGAATGAATTCATGCAGCCTTCTACTGTCCTAATGGGATCGCCGAATATCGAAACTTTGCGTCATGGGAACTTCTCCCGCAATAGAGGCATTATTAGCCGCGTTATTTTTCATATCCCGCCTTTTGGAAACTGAATTTCGTCAAGAACAAAATCTTCAATTTCAGCCAAAAAAACGTCATAGATCATGGCGGCATAATACTGAAAATTTACGGTTACGTAGGCGCTTTCTATGACGCTGGCGGCCCATAATGCGCACCAATATGTAGTAAATTTTTTGGGCACAATGTCTTTTGCGGTCAAATGCGGCTGTTCGCTGTTCTATATTTTTCAATTATTATTAACATATCCGACTGGTGTCAAATGAGCCTCATTGAAGGCTTTTCTCGAGACGCGCGAAAATGTAGCCACCGAAGATTTACCTTTTTAATACCTTAATAATTTTAATGCGTATATCGGTCTTAAAACGTTTATTATAGTTCACTTTTGTATACTTTGCACTGCACTGCACAGAATAACATTTCTACGTACAAATCAAAAACCAACAGACTTCTAAATATGTGCTGTGTGTTGGGTAACCGCTTATACGCAGAGCTCATTTAACAAATTTATTATGTGACAACTGTCATGCAATGCCAAGTATGCCTAACTGAGCCTTTATTGTGAAGCACCAAACTTTAACAAGGAAATATTTGTTTGGCTGACAGTATTTTTGTCAAGTGTCAAATTTCATAAATTTACATTCCGCGTAATGGATAACCCGTTATATATGCATATAACCTGCATTCACCATTTTGACATTTTATACTCGTTGCTATTATTATCTGTGTTTTCAGAACTCATGTAAGGATTCACACCGGTGATCGGCCGTATGTTTGTCCATTTGACGGTTGCAACAAAAAGTTCGCCCAGTCCACAAACTTGAAATCACATATATTAACACACGCAAAAACCAAGTAAATACAAAATTTTACACAAGTTTTCGTTTACATTTATCATCTTACCATTTTTGCAGGCGAAATTCGCTAGGTGGGAGCCGCAGTAATATCAATAACGATTCTAATAGCCCGATACAGATAACTCCACAAAACCTTATAAAAGTCGAATTGAATGAAATGGACTCCAACTCTTCTTATGTTGTGTACACGGATTAAAATATGGTTTCGTCATCATGAAGTAATTTATTTATTCGGATGTTAAGAACAGTAAGGCGTATCACAAAAACAAAAAGCGTAGTGTGTGTCAGTTTTATTTGAACATAAATGTCAAGAGGAAATTTTGGACTAGAATTGACCCTTAAAAGGTTGTGGTTTTAAATAATACCTTAATTAATTTTGGAAGGACTTGTTAGGCTTTATTCACAATCAAAACAGTTATTTTTTAATACTTGTATGGCGGTTTAAACTTTTAGTTTTTGTTTCATATAACTTTTCATGGTCTGCATTTAAGGTATTCTATATCGACACCTGAGTGGAAGATCGACCTACCTCGGCAGCCAGTTCGAAAACGCCCTATCTGAGAAAACTTTTCAAGAACGCCCCATTTCGGAATTAAGTTTAAGAACGCCCTATCTCAGAATTTTATTGAAGAACGCTCTGGTTCGGTTCAAAAACGCCCTATCTGAACACATTTTCAAGTGAGATAGGGCGTTTTTGAACCGAATTCTGAGATAGGGCGTTCTTCAACCAAATTCTGAGGTATGGTGCGTTTCAATAAAATTCTGAGATAGGGTGTTCTTCAATCAAATTCTGAAGAAGGGCGATCGCACCATATATATAATATATAAATATGACAACGAAGAAGAAAATCGGCTATTCCGGATCTCCATATGTAAATGCAGGATAGATTTAGGGGAAAATGAAACTGTAGCCACACAGCGATAATACCATTGAGCTCAAGGAATTTTCGTTTAGAACTAAATATCTTTTTGCATAGAAGTGCTATATCTATTATTATTTAATTATGGGTGTGCTCAGAAATGTATCAAGCCAAAGCATCAGAAGCATTTATTTATAAACTATAATTGATGGAAATGTCCAATATGCGCAACCACGGTTAAATGCCTAATTGGAACTTAGTTGCGTTAATAAGGCATTTCCATCAGTTATAGTTTAGAAGTAAAAGAGACTGATGTTTTGGCATTTCTGAATGCACCCTATTTATCGAGCGCAAAAGTTAACAGTTGCTGATTTTAGAAACATTACAACTTCTTTGTTTGTGAATAAAGCCTAACACGCAAAGTCCTCATCATTGAGAGCTTTAGATTTATAGTTAAAAATTCCCAAAATAAATTAAGGTATAAGTCAAAACGGATCTTAGCGGTCTAATATAAGCCTAAGCATCGGGCATCAAATAAGAACGTTATAGTAAAAGCGTGATTTAGCTGTTTTACCAGGGGCCTAACAATTTTACACTAACAATTTTTTCTCACGCTGACACACGCTCAACTTTTTTCTTAGATATGTAGTGACACGGCTTAATGAACAGGCACCATTAGATTTAATGTTTCTTTTATTTTATTTTCTTCTCAGCTTATCTTTCGATATAATGGGCATAGATGAAGGGTTTCCTTCCATGTTTTATCTTTAACAAGGATAAAAATTCGATTGAATGATTTCAATGAATTACATTTACCCTACATTTAGTTTCCAGTTTCTATATAACAATTTCAATAAATGCACTTAACGTAAATATGCATAGACAGATATGCATTGCTGTCGCGAAACTTTTTGGACCAGTCGTAACTATATTGAAGTGATACTAATGATAACACGGTATGAATGATGTAAAAATCCGTGACATTGTCTATGGGTCCCATTTTTTGTAAATTTTAACATGGCACAAATAAAAAATTTACTGAGAATGTTTGTAGATCGCAAAAGTCCTAGAGATTTAAGCATCGCTCGTATGCCATAAAAAATGTAAATTTGATTTAACATTTTTTATTTTAAATTTTTTCATACTAATGATAGTAAGGCGAAGAAGACAAACGCCATGTTTCCATATTCTATCTGACGAGTCCATATTTTTATAACTACTTATTTATAAATATAATATTGAAAGCAGGAAATGGCTCCATAATATAATCTTTCTGCTTTTGTTGCTACTCCTTTATTACATCTTCAAGTTAGTATTGCATGTAAACTAGGGCTGGGACTATTCGTATATACTGATATTCCGGTTAATATCCGCTCACTGGGTTATCCAGATATTCTAAAATGTTTTTAAACGGATTGCTTAAATTGTTCTCAAAACGAATAAAACAACATTTCATTAATACATAAACAATTTTTATTTTTAGATTCGAACATCCGGCTATTCGGTTGGTATCGGTTCATTTTGTTATCCGGATAGTATCCGCATTATTTAATCCGATTATCTGAATTAACCGGATATCAAAAAGTCCGGATAGAAGTCCCAGCCATAGTATAAATAAATTCAATTAAAGTTCTTAGCACTTTGTTTAAAAATAGTACAAAAAATGCGTGACTAATTTTCATAAATATGTGTCCAACGGGATATAGAAGAATGGCAAGACCAATCATCACACAATTGAAATATATACATATATATATATTTTTTATAAAAGATTAGGTGGAGCAATAGTTTTAACATATTAGGCTAGGACAAACGCTAAATGATGACGTACACTTTTTTATTCTATACCGTCGTGAACCAGCATCTCATGTTGCAGTAAAAATAAGAATATCTTAGTAGTAGAGTGATTGGCTCGGTTTTTTGCAATATTTTGGAGAGCTTTTATCTGATTTTTTTTTTTTTCAAATCTTGAATAAACCGCAGTTTTGTTACCGTATAAACCGGGTTTTTCATCTAGAATATTTATACAACTGCACCTTCACTGTAAATTCAATACATTTTTTATTTTGTTGAAACCGCAAATATAGCTTTTTTACCAATCTTGCTCTTCAATACAACCAACTTCCCTTCAAAGATGCTTTTTTGATAAACGTATGTTTTGCAAATTTGAGTAAATCAATGTGCTTTTAAATCAGTGGTGCACATGGGAGTCTCATGGAGCCAATCGGCTTTCACGTACAAGTCGTCTGCGCGAAGCTACCGAACTTCACTCGAGTTTAAAGCATACACTTTAAAACACTTAAGCCAAAATGCAGCTATGTAAGTGGAAAATGAGAAGCTCTGTTTATTGTTTATTGTTTATTGAAATGCATCTATTTAAAATACCTGCAGATTTACCATACGAGTTTCTTAATTTCGATATTATTTTTTTGAATAAAGTATTAAAAACACAGATATTTCCGCAAACAATTGATTGAAATATGTACATATCGTTAATTCACAAAGGCCCTAACCAACATATTTTTTATTTTATAGAAGCAAAATACATTTATAAAAAGAGCATCAAGAACAGCTAGGGGCTTTTTAAAAAGTGTCACGTAACTCGGTTGTATTTGGTACTAACACTTAAAATTTTGATTGAAGGTATATTTTAATATATCCTGCCAAAATCTGTAAAAAACGCAGTTTTGAAAAAAGTTTTGGTTAGGGTAACGATATATATTTTAGAAAATACTTATAAAAAGACAGGGTTAAGTTTTTTAACAACTGAGGAAAACACAGTTAATCCCAGAACCCTTAAGTATTTATTAGATCTAATTTACTATTAACCCAAATACGAGTAACTTTGAATTTATTCCATTTAATTGTCTTTTAAATTAAAGTCATACGTTATTTTAATAATATTATTTAATTTTTGCGTCTCTTTTTTGCGTCTGTAAGCGTGCCCAGACGCGAAAAATTAAAAGCAAATATCCGGTCTAACCGGGTTTTTCTGAATTAAAATATTAAGAACCGTTTTTATACCCGAGCGCACATGTGCACAAGGGTATTATAACTTCGTTCACATAACGGTTGGTTGTAACAGGCCAAACGAATCGAGATAGATATAGAGAAATGTATACATAAATGGTCAGAATGAAAAGAGAAATCGATTAGGCGGTGACTGTCTGTCCGTCCGTCTGTGCACACGATAACTGGAGTAAAAATTGAGATATCCTAACGAAACTTGGTGCGTGTACTTCTTTTTTCTATTTTAGTAACTACTGAAGATTATTCATCCAAAATTGATATTTACAATAATTTTTAGACAAAAAATGAGATTATAAATTTTTGGAAAATGGGCGTAGCCTCGCCCAATTATGATTACATGTGCATATTTTGGTAACCGCTCCACCAATTTCTCCCAAACTTGGCACAGTTGTTGGCCTTGGAACAAAATGACAAATGGCGGAAAATTTTTGAAATCGGACAATAACCACACTCACATCCCATAAAACGGCAATTTAGAGAAATACGAAATCTTCGATAAATCAGTAAATACTAAAGCTAATTTATTCAAAATTTATGCTTGCACCAGAAATACATTTATGATAAAATTTTGGAAAATGGACGTGGCACCGCCCACTTATGATCACATAGTATCTCGGTAACCGTTGTACCAATTTGTACTAAACTCGGTACGGTTATTGTGGTTGCCACACAAAAAAAAAACGTTGAATATTATTGAAATCGGTATACAAGGGTAAATGCTTGAAACTTTTATATTTCGAAATTTAAGGACGCTAATTTACTTAAAATTGATACCAACAATAATCCCTTGAAAAGCAGTAACGTTATATGGAATTTTAGAAAATGGGCCTGATACCGCCCACATATGACTATATAAGTTTATCTCATTATGTCTAACTGAACGTTAGGGGTAAAACCACCCTGGCTTACCATGTAGCGGTAGCTTTCGGAAAGGTAAAAAGTATATATTTGATACTTGCGCCGGGTATTTAATATCGGGCTCCGCCCGAACTTAGACCTTCTTACTTGTTTAAATTGGCCTTTTTCGAATAACTAGAAAACCGGATTTGGAAAAAGTCGAATAATCGGACAAATTTAATGGCCCCATTATGTATAGCGACTGGTGTCTAGTCTAGTAGCCATGGCTACCAGTATAGTACTTTGTATTATGTATGGCGATTAATCTCTTTCTTCTTACTACAGAAAATCGCAGACAACATCCGAACTAACTTGTTTGACATGCACGGTTCGTAATAATTGGCAACTTTGCTCCAATATGTTTAACAATTTATGTAAACAAATAACAAAATCGTCATAAACGGGAAACAAAAAATTGCGCTACTAGAGTCAATAGCCGACAGTAAGTAGCCAGTTTCCTTACGTAATGCGAATTTTAGTATATCGTTGACCATCTACTTTCAGTCGCCATACATACATAATAGTAATGTTCTGTTTTCTTAAGGCTGCCGTATTTTTAATTATTATTGTTGCACCATGCTAGCAACTTAGAACCACTGCAATTCAAGAGAAGTAAAAAGGATTCTCATATTTGAAGGGGTTAGAATCAGAAGGATCTAAGTAGTTCCGAAATTGTTTTGAGATAATTAAGGTTAAGGTTAAAGTTGGTTACTTATTGTAAATTCTGGTTAAATGCATTTGAAATGAATGCAGGTTAATTAACTAATTTAAATTAATTTACTTTTTGTCACCACATAAACACTATATTTAACTAAACAATAATGGGCATAACTTATATTTTCAATAAATGTCACTTAGACCCTTATGATTCTAACCCCTTCATTTGTCAATACAGATCTGGTGGTCATAACTTATAAATGAGAATATTTGTATATCTGTGGTCACAAGCAGTAACCCCTAAATCAACATAAGAAAAATTGTATTGTAACTAAGTATGTGGAGATGTTTCTAAGAAAACAGTATATTTTCGTAAAATTCGTAAATTCTTAAATATTTTGCAAACAGTTAATATTAAAAGGAACATATCGGCCTTGGTCATTTTAAACCATTACATTGATAAAACGCAAAGGACGATATAGCACTTCCATAGATTTCACGAAAAATCGGACAAGGATAGACTCAGTAATGACCCTTAATTAAAGAATCGATCCAAGTCTCGTACCCATATGGGTATATGCCAAGGGTTTTAATAAGGAAATTTCACGAATGAAGAGAAAATATCAAGTAGTAACTCCCCAGCGCAAAAGTTAAATTGCATTCATCATTATAACCCAGATTCAGGTTTAGGCCATATATTATGTATGTTGATCCCCTATTTTAAAAGAGTTTAGTATCGATCGCTTAATAAGAAACTGGTGTTGGTTTTTTTCCTTTTAGTCTATGATTTGTTATTAAATCAAAGTAGGGAAAAATATCGTGCATGCAGTAACCAATGTTTTCAATATTTGCTGTAGAAAATTAGTTTGCGAAAAGGCAGATACAATTTATCGCGCACCCAGTAAAACCTCGATTTGAAATGCAAAATTTATGAACGTACTCTTCAACGAATAATATTCGAGATCGTGAATAATCATCACACAATTGCTTTTTCTTAAGATTTCTTATCTTAAGATTTCTTATTTGTAAGAATAAAAATTCAAGCAATTGCTTTTAAAAAAGCAATCACTGCAATTGCTTATTTCTCTGAGCAATACCTTAATTCTAATGAATAAAACAAGCATTTGCTTTTGCTAGGTAGCAATTGCTGACGATTTTTTAATTCGTTTTTTTCGGCTTTCCTCGCGCAGGTAATGTCGCGGTGTTTTGAAAAATACTATAATATGTGAAGGGAATGTAAAAAAATAATATTTTTGAAAGCCACCCCAGTAAAAGAATTATATGTTAAATTTTTCCTCATTTACGCTCTATGAAAGAAGGGTAAAACTGTTTGCTGTGTCCGATTATAATAGCCTTTAGTTTTAAAAGTATTTTCATATGTTAAGTTCGTGTTCCTTTATTATTTTATCTTCCGTTATCACAAACAATAGCTAATATTCAATAGTAAATAATTATACGTGCAAAATGAACTATTGTGCTTCCGCCTGCTCCAGTGTCAAAAATTTTCAACAGAAATCTACACCAATGACTGGTAAATACTTTAACATATACAGGTCTATTCTGCACGTTACCAAAGATTTGTAACCGGAAAATTTTATTACTAAAAAATGTTACCAGTGCTTGTCACCGCGATTCTGGGAACGTTGGTAACGCAGTTAATATATTCAGCAATTCAGCTATGAAGAATTGTGGAAATCCCGGCATTGAATATTTCACGGGGCAATATTTTGTTACCAGCTTATGAGTTGGCAACGAAATTCCCCGGTTACAAGAGTACACAGAATGCGAAAAGGGTTTAAAAATTTACGGGAACTTTTTTTCCGGAAACAAAATTTTTATTACCAGCGCAGAATAGACCTGGTAGAAGCTATTTTCATAATAAAAACCGTTTTATTAATTTCACTAGTTAAATTATGGCCCATAATATCCCGTGGCATTGAATTATCTGAAGAAGCGCCCGGAAATATAACATGAATGAATTTTTGTGGCATTAAAAGTAAAAGTTCACAATAAATAATGAACACGGTTTTGGTACTTAGGGTAAAGAAATAAATCGCTAAACCACAGTCCACTCTATGGCACCAAATACGTTTTTAGCATTTTACAAAAATTACACATTTTGAGGAATTGCAGTGATGAAAAAAACTTCAATATAGTGGTTTCAGATGGTAACCATCAATATTGGAGAGTCATTCGGCTTCCATGGCAAACCTGCCCTTGGCGTATAGCTTTGGAAAACAAATAAAATCTTTTAACTTTGGGAAAAATGAATGTTCAGAAGTAGAAACATTCTTTGCGCATTAAGTTGGCACATTTGTCGGGCATTTCGGCGGAAGATATTTGGAAATTCTAGCGGTAAAACGTTGCTCTTCATACCGTGCGAACAACAAAATCGTTATTCACGGAACAAAATACCTTCTTTTAGAGCAACTAGCTTCAAATATGGGCTTAAATACTACTGGGGATTTGTAAGTCCTACTTTTCAACAAGATTTTCATTTATCCAAACAGAATTGTAACGTGTTGAAACTTAAATAAACCAAACTTCCGTAATAGGAGGAAATAATACAAATTTCACCACAAAATTTCGGTAAAATATATGCCGCAAAATGTAAAACAAATAAAATTGTATATAAAACTTTTGTTAAAATAATCGGTAACCTAAAACTTGTTTCTTTGCACATATAAATATTTTCTACGAAAATTTCAACATAATGGTACAATTAAATTATCTTGTTATAAACCAGGGGTGGGCAAGGCCGAGGCTGAAAAGAGCCACATGTAAATTCTAAATGCTACAAAGAGCCACACCAAAAACAACGAAAGCAAAATTTGATTTTTATATAAAATTATTATTAGAAATGAAAAACATTAATTTTATTATAATTCTAATGTACGTAAGATAGATATTAAAGCAAATTGAAAGATCCCTTTGGCCAAATTTTCAAAATCTGGTTTTACGTCAGTTAAAGCCGTTCTAACAGTTCTGTTAAATGTTGGTTAGTCAATAGGTACGTTCGTTTAAAATCTCCAGTCAAAATTATCCAACGTCAAAATCGGGCGAAATGTCATCACTTCTCTCACAGAGAAAAATATCCGAAATAGTAAGCGAACAGAAAATTTGCAGAAACTTGCAAATTAGACGAACAGCTGACAGAAATGTTGTTTACATTCAAAAGTATTAAATTGAAAACGTAAGAAAACCAATCCCGAAGTCTTATCCTGACACAGTTCACTGACTAAATGAATAATTGCTTACTAACAAATTTAATTACTCGCATTTTACTCTTTTAACTTCCAAACCATCAAATTAGAGATTTTCGTAAATTCCAACCAGCTGTTTTTTTGTTGGCAAATTGCTGTTGGCCAAAATTTTTCCAGCAGAAACTAGCAGTTTTCCCTCAAAATGAAATGTCATTTTGCTCTCTCAATTTCCCCTACTTTGCAAGTTTATTGTGTACGCGAACACAAAAAGCCGATAGTTTTTATAACTTTCAATAACCGTCAGGTACGTGAATGCAACTAATTGTGAACGGTATTTTGACTTTACGAATTTCATTGTAGAATACAAAGACTCACAGTTATACGTTTTACCAAAAATTGAAAATATACGGCACACAGCTGTTTTCAACAGCGGATATTTTAAATCTGATACTTGTTGCCGGCATTGAAGCAAGAGCAAAGCTTTATGTTTCATTTCCAGTGCCTTCTCTTCTTCTTCTCTATTGGCGCTGTAACCGCGTAGGTGATTTTGGCCGAGTCCAAAACAGCACGCCAGTCATTTCCTTTCTGCGCCAACTGACGCTAATTGGAAATGCCAAGTCCTTCTCCACCTGGAGGAGGCCTTCCTCTTCCTCTGTTACCAGCATCGCGGCCCGCGTTGAATACTTTCAAAGCAGGAGCGTTTCTCTCCAAGCCAGCGGAGCCGCTGAATTTTAATTCGCTGCACTATGTCTATATCGTTGTAAAGCTCATACGTGCTCATCGTTAAATCATCTGCGGTATTCGCCATCGCCAACGCGTAAAGGCCCCATAAATCTTTCGCAGAATCTTTCTCTCGAAAACTCCAAGAGCCGCTTCATCGGACGTTGTCATTGTCCATGCCTCCGCGCCATACACCAGCACAGGCATTATGAGTGACTTATAGAGAGTGATCTTTATACGACGAGAGAGGAGTTTACTTCTCAGTTGGCTACTCAATCCAAAGTAGCACTTGTTGGCAAGAGTGATTCTCCGTTGGATTTCAAGGCAGACATCATTGGTGTTAATGCAGGTTCCCAAATAAACGAAGCTGTCTACTTTTTCGAACTTGTAATTGTCAACAGTGACGTGTGTGTCAAGACGCGTATGCTCTGACTGTTTGTGTGATGACAGGATATACTTCGTTTTGTCCTCGTTCACCACCAGACCTATTCGCTTTGCTTTCTATCCAATCCCGAAAAGGCAGAACAGACGTAGCCCTTGTTTTTACCGATAATATCGATGTCGTCGGCATACGCCAGCAACTGTACGCTCTTGTAAAGTATTGTGCCTGAGCGGTTGAATTTTGCGGCTCTTATTATCTTCTCCAACATTAGATTAAAGAAATCAAACGAAAGGGAATCACCTTGTCTGAAACCTCGTTTGGTATCAAACGGCTCGGAGAGGTTGTTACCAATTCTGACAGCTGATGGTATTGCTCAACGTCATTTTACACAGTCGTATTAGTTTCGCGTGGATACCAAATTCAGACATCGCGGTATAAAGATAACTTCTATTCGTGCTGTCGAAAGCGACAAATAGATGGTGCGTGTCAATCCTATTCTCGCGAGTCTTTTCTAAGATTGTGAATACTTGATCTATGGTGGATTTTCCAGGTCTAACACCACACTAATAAGGTTCAATCAGTGCGTTGACGGTGGGCTTCAGTCTTTCACACAATACACTGGATAAGACCTTGTAACCTATGCCCTGGTCTTGAAACCTAACTCCCTAATAAAATTTTCGTGCGTTTTTCCTGAGCATTTCAAGCTCTTCGCACTCACGCATTTCGGCCTCTCTCTTCTTAATGCGGCAAATACGTCTCACTTTCCCCTTCAGTTCCCTATAACGGTCCCAAATGGCTGGCAACTCTTCTCTGCAGCTTCTTGACACTCATCGTACCAGATTTTCTTTTGGGCCCGTTGAAATCAGACTGTTTCTTCGGCAGCGGTGCTTAATGAGAGGGAAATGTGGCTCCACTGCTCGCGTATGCCAGTTTGTTGAAGAGTGCTCTCAGAGAGCATGTGTGTGAGTCGAGTGGCGAATAATATGCAGTGCCTTCTAATTCCAAAAACTCCAGCTCTTCTTCGCTTTCTTAAAAAGCAGTATTTCGGATATTGTAAATTCATCCTCAATTATGTTACATAAAAAAGGGGTTATGAAGTATGCAAACGTACATTTAAATAATTTCAAACCGGCAAATCTTTTTTCGAACTCTGCTTTTAAATCATGTGCTATATTTTTTTCTAGCCATGGAAAACGATGAAATATTTCTTTTTCTGAGATCATGAATAAAAAGACGTAGCTTAGCTTCAAAACTTAAAATAATTTGCGACAAATCAAAAACATTTTTATTCTCTCCTTGTAGAGACAAATTCAAATGTTCCATCATATCGGTTAAGCACATTAAGTCAGAAAGCCAATTTTCATTCTCCAATTGCGGGCAATGTTCCGGTCTCAATTTGCGTATTATAAAAAGAATAAAATAAAAAAACAATACAATGGAAAAGAACGTCCAGCAAAGAAATGTATTTCAAAAATTAAAAAGAGCCGAAATGTTCTAAACAAAGCGAAAGTAAAAAGAGCCGAACTTTGCTAAGCCAAGAGCCGCGTTTGCCCACCGTTGTTATAAACGAATGCATACTAATAAATATTTTTTATATTCTTTTGATAGAGTTAATGAATACAATTATTGGGAAAAACATCAAAGATCTAGTATTGGTTTTAATTTAACTAGTTGAAGTTGAAGTATTGCACATATAATTATTTTACTGGGGTATATCGATTCAATATTGAAAACGCAGTGGTTGGCTGCCTATTTATTAGGCAATACAGGCGAAAACCTAGGAGGTGCGTTATCAGCGCACACTTTCCGATCCAGGCTAGCAGAAGAGCTTGAAATTCCTCAAACTATTGGCCCCTATTATGAGTTGCATTCGATTTTGGCCTGTGGTCGAAAGTGCTGATCGAACGAATTTCCATCTGGTATTATGATGCTCTTTCGATGAAGAATAGCGCTGTTGTGAATTTAGCTCGGTTAGGTTGTATAAAAACTTCATGGAAATTAGTACAACGGATTTATGGTTCGACGATTCGTCAGAGTATGAGGGCTTAGTGGAACTGGCCAGGAGTAGAAAACGTTTAAGAGGGTTTAAGTGTATAGGCTGGCTTCCAAAACGTCAATTGCATTGCACACGTACAAAGTATAAGGTTCCATAACGTCGAACTACAAAATATTGACAATGTGTACTGTTCCAAAACGCATCCGAAAAAGCAATCAGCGCATCAGAAACAAAGTTGATGCTTCGTTTGTGATTGGTGTTTTAGAAATGAAAAATTCAGAAAAATTGTTCATTGCTATATTGAATATTTAAAATATGCAATGTATATGGTTGCAATGTGTCGCAACTATGCATATAGAAACAGTTTCCAAACATTGTATTGATACGTTTTGGAATTCAGCCATACATATTTAGGAGATTTGTCTACAAATTATTAAAAACTTCCGACTGTCTAAAAAGGCGTTTGCAGACTTGTTGACCGTCAAACAAGACCTGCTGCAGAAATGCACTCGAACGAAATCTATTTCAAATATTTTAAAACTATCAACAGTTCTGCGATTTTGCGCTCAGCAGAGATCGTGCCAATAGTATAGGTATTTTCTTTCATAAGTGAAACCAGCCTTTCGTGCTAGTGTTTAGCATTCACAAAAGCAAATTAATGGCGGCTGCTTAGTTTGCTCGGAGGTGGTTAAGTCTAGTTTGGCACAGGGTTGCATGCGGATTGTGGTTTTCATGCCTATTGCCAACACGAAATGAAAATTTCACTTGTACATATCGTGCACAAATTAATATTATGATATTGTATAGGCAATTAACTGTGCCCTAAGCTTTGAAGCTCCTGCAGCATAAATTCAGTTCTCTGTCCTTCGGTATCACTGCATTCTTTGTGTATAATTGTCAAAAATTTTTGCATATGGCAATATTAATTTTACTGCAGTTTGGTCAAAAAAATTAGTTTGCTGTGAGAGTCGCCAAACTCGCTCTGTTGTTGTTTGTTGTAGCGGCTACTAAACCCCGCTCGGGTCGGTTCATCCATCAATGTTGTCTGTTTCAACTAAGGGGAGGCCCAGTAAGTGCGCAACTTCAACAGGATATGTCCATAGGGACAGGGGCGTTAGCTGGGTGGGGTTCTGGGGGCATGCGAAGAGATGCCGTGAGTCATGTGGCGAGTCTCCGCATGCCGGGCAATGGTTGGCCACATTCTCGTTTATTCTGCTCAGGTATGAGTAGGGATGAACGATACAAGTAAATCCAAGTACATACTCGATACTTTTTACTGTGATCCAAGTAGGTATCGAAAGAAAATTACTTGTATCGGAAGCGCGAAACTTATTATGATTCAGCATCTTTTTGAAAAGCAACCCAATAGAGGAATGGCAAGATATGCGCACTACATTTCCGCAGCTATATAAGCAAACCCGTCTATAGATAACGGTTGTTGGGTCATCTCTTCCTTGCGAGAGGCTTTTCTCAAACACAGGTACAAAATATCGAAACCGCCTTTCAGGAAAACACTTGGAAAAGTTTATGTTTTTGGGAAATATAACAAAAAAGTAGTTATTTTCTTAAACTTATTTTATATGAAAAAACTTTATTAATCTTGTAAAAATGTATTCTATTGTTTTTGAAATCAAATACTATACAAAAATAATTGTTGTGTTTAATTTTCGTATGAAAAAATATTAAAAGATAAATATTCTTGTAAAAATGCATATTTAAGAAAAAAAATACAATAGCTTTGAAAAATTGGCAAAATCGTCGGAGCGAAGTTGGGCTATTGTGGTGCGGGTCTCCCGAGGTGGTTGTGTGCCCAGAACGGCATTCACAGATCCAGAGTCTACATAACTTGAGACCGACTCCCTGTGAATGTCGTTCAGGGCCTGTCTGTATGCAGGTGGGTCCAGCGGTTGTTTAATGAACTTCTGGACTTCGTCCGTCAGTTCGTAGAGATGCCTCCTGACATGCCTTGGCGAGGCATTGTGTTATGCTCCTTGATTGGGAGCATCTTGACCTCGTCGTGAAGGTGGTGTTGGGGCGACATCAGAAGGCATCCCATCGCTGTCCGAAGTGCCGTATTCTGCGTCCTGCTAGGTAATGAGTGAAGTTTTTGTGTGTATTAAATTTTCGAAGTATGGTTCGAAAATAATTGCAACTGTAAATGGATGGAGGAAGGTATAGTCCTCCAAATTGTATCGGGGTGATAAGACTGCAATCATGTGCGAGTTCCGAAATCAGAAGCATATCGTAATATGTATGTCGACAGAAAGAGGTTTACGAGCATAAACGAACATGTAATTTTTAATGAGAAAGAAGGGTGTCAATGGCCGGGCTCCTTACATGACAAGAGGATGTTTTTAAAATTCGGACTTGTATAGCGTGCTTCAAATCCAATCAGAAAACGTGCTACTCTCTGGAGATCACACTTGAACAGCAATGTTACAACAAAGTATTTGAATGATGTTACTAGCAATTGCTTTATTTTTATTTATCAGGCTACATAATGTTCATTGTAAATACAGGTGTAGACGCTCGAAGTGTTACCAATTAAAATGATATAATTTTGTATATTTTGCTTTTTTAAAACATCAGTTCATCATAAAAAACTAGTAAAATTTTAAGAGAAGTGTATACTGTTCGATGTAGCAATTTAGCTCGGATAATAGCCTCGAGTCTGTCCGGGAATGCTTCACATGTTGCACGAATGTCGTCTAGTGGAATTTTGCAGTACAGGGCGTAAAAGTAAATCAACAATTCTACCGTGAAAAGATTTTGAACGATGCTTCCTTGGGCACGAAAACAATTCGGTAGAAATCATTGTACGTTTCATTGAGACTCGGCACCATCGCAGAAAGTTCGCGAAATCCGACGTTTTTTTCGAAAAAAAAACTCCAGCTTCATTTCGCAACAATGGCCACCATATTCACCGGACTTAACCCAATGGATTTTTCCATATGGTCCATTGTCGAGGCCAAAGTATCACTATAGTACATCATTCGTGCAGCCTGTGAACCATTCCCAGATATCCGCGCTAAAGATGGCTAATCTAACAGTAATGCACTTTTCTTCAAATTTGACATGTTTTTATGATGATCTGATGTTTTTAACTAAAAAACAAAAGAATTTGCAAAAATATAGCATATTTAATTGGTAACACTTCGAGCGCCTATCCCTGTAGTGTCTCAATAAAAATACATATGCACTACGTATGCTGAATATAACTATAAACCAAAATGAATACGCCCTCAAATAGTCTATTGCGCTACACACTTCAAACTGAAAAAAAAGATTGCTTTCATTTCGAATAATTGCTACCAAAGGTTGCAAATTCTACTAGACCACTCTCACTCCCCTCAATGAACATTGGAAAGAGAAGAAATTGCTGAACCAATAAGGAAGTTAAAATAGTTTCAAACCCCACCGATAGTACAACTTAAAAAATGCGTGCGATCACTTACAAGAACCCTATGGCGGTTTACTTTGATCATAGCAGTGAAGTCGAGATTCTTGTTTCATCTATTAGTTTTACACTTGTAGACCCTTCAACTTAGCAAATATCTTGTGCTGCAAACAGCCAGACCCGATATCCGCTCTTAGTTGAAAAAAATTCTGCGGCAATGTAAGTGTTAATATTTTGCACAAGTGTTCAAAACGAAGTCAACATTTGCTTTCGTGGTAATCAACCTCATTGCGAGTGTCGCGTCGAATGCAACTCGTTTTTCGAGAGTCGGGTCGTATCGAAAAGTACATGGCATTGCCTAAAAATTCGATTCGACTAGTGTATTAAAATGGGAAAACTTGGCAGCACTGGATAGTTTTCGTCGTCTACTTATTTCAGCAATATGCAATGTCAGTGTTATCGAGTCGTGCATTTTAGTCTAATTTACCACGTACGCAATGAGGCTGAATATTAAAGGGTATAGGCTGATATGCAGCTCTCAAGAAAACCATCAAGAAAAAAATTGCCATTATTTCGTGTGTGTCCAAGGAATTTTGAAAACTGATACTTCAGCAGCCTGTTGGCTCGCTCTTTCCTCAAGAAATAATGGAGCGGGCATATATTTCTGTTGCAAGCATGAGTTGCCGTGTGCTCTTTTTTCACAAAAAACTTTAGAAAACTGTAGTAGAAAGCGTAGCAAATTTCTTACGAACTGCGTACTGCCTCAAGAAAATTTTACACAAGAAAATTTCTTAGGCATTTCTTGTACGTCATTTTGTATGGAATTTTTGCTTTTCATGAGAACTGCATACACGCCTTATAGCGGTACAAAATCGATAGTTGAACCTGTGAAAATCAGATTGAATTGCCTTTTTTGATTTTTGATGTATTCATTTTATATTTAAAGGCAAAAACTAAATTCTTTTGGGCTTTATTTAGAATTTTTAATATTAATTTAGATAAGAAAATTGTGGAATTTGTGCATCGAGAAATCCCCAACAATCCTGAAAAAATTTGAAAAATTTCGAAAAAACTGTAAGATACTTCCCTGAAAGAACCGATGAAGTTCTAGAATGTCCAGAGAAAATAGGGAAAAATTAAATATCCCGAAAACTTTTGGAAATTACCTGAAAAAAATTTCAAAACTACCCTAAATGCAAAACACAAAAAACTCCTGAACGATCTCGAACAAATCTTGAGATGTCACGGAAAAAAACCGAATAATGAAATAATTTTACAATGCGGCTCTTACTACGCATTTTGCTGTCAAAACTGTTAATTTCCCGTGCAAACACGAAAAAAACGCCTCGCAAATTTGCATAAAACAAGTTGCTTTCCCGAAATATTTTCAAATTGATAGCAATTCCATTTTTCCTGAAAGGACTGTCAAACTGTTCAATTATACCGAAAGAATTATGATTACGTTTTTGCAAGGTCAAGCTGAGTATATATCGTAAAGTTGTACGAAAATACGGTCCCTGTGAACACTGCTATTTTTATTATGTTTTATTTTGTGACACTTTATCATCAGAAAAAATTTAAATATTTTTTAATTCCAGAAGATTAGTTAATATTACTACTTATAACTTATGTAATATTGTTTCTTCGCTTAATGACATTCTTCATAACAGATACCAAAAAATTTGCGCATACAATTGCGCATTTAAATTTTACACGTGAAACAAAAACGTTGCAGAAACAATTGGGGGAAATATAGCAAGTAAAACAAACAGCAGCCAATACGAGATTTTGCGAAAAATACATCATGCCTGGAACACGTTGAAATTGACCTTTCATAAATTTTTTTTATCTATGTTTTTTAAACGATTTGTCGGTAACACAACTTAAATTTATATGATTTTGCCATAAAAAAAAAAATAATTAATAATAATAATAATAATAATTGGAAAGCTATGGCCCATTTACAGTTGTTTTAAATGTGTTCCGAGCTTCAGTGGCAACCGGACCTTAACATAGCTTCGTAAAGTCCATACGCCATCGACGTACCTTTTAATAATACAGATTAAGTAACACACAGACACAATATAACAGCTGTTCTTTCTTGGAAATCCAAATACTGCGTGAGATAAAATAAAAATAAAAAAACTTCTACACATATATATATTTTCACATAAATTATTTGTAAATAATTAAAATAAAAATATGGTACGTATGTAAGTTAAGCATAGAAACGTTAGTTTAAGAATAAGTAAGAATGATAATTAAAGTTGTTTTTTATATTAAAAAACGTAAGATTATATCACATTAAATGTTTTAAGGAACTTTAAATAAATTTTAACTGGAAAACCCCTAAGCTGCTGTAGTTTCGTTTTTGGCTTTATCAGCCCTGTTCTGCGATCCGAGTCGGATTTGCATCGGAATCGGAATTCAATTCCGACTCAGAATTTAAATGGTGTTCCACAATCCGATCAGAACTTTTGTTTCGGTGTTAATATCGAATCCGAAAAAAAGGAACAAACCTCCTGCTTTTCAATTGCGTTCTGAAGTGTCTAAATTCATTTGAAGAAATATCAATATTGCGCGATCGCAGCAATCTCATATAATTACCGGACTCTGCGTAAGTAGTACGCAAACAACTGTTCTCCCTTTTGCTATTTCAAAGTATAATTTTATATTTTACAGTTGTCATGCACTCCTCAAGATTTTTGGGGACTTGCAGCCTTATGTACGCAAAAAGTCCCATTCATGGGAGCAAAGCGAATGGACCAACATCGCTTTGGGAAGGAGCACCGTACCATTGCCGACGTTACCGACACAATGTTGGGTGCATGGAACCAGTGATGTAGGTAACGATGTTTATCTGGGGATTAAGTATCGCGATGGTGATCGCCATTCGTGGTTATTGGGCGATGCCGGGTATGCTCTGGAACTTTTTATGTTGACACCGTATATAAATCCATAGCCACGGTCTATACAACACGCATTTAATCAAACACATTCTTCGGCACGTAATATTGCGAGTTCTCAAAAGTCGTTTTCAGTGTTTATTAGTAACCTTGCAGTACAAACTATGACAGGTTGTGAAAATAATGAATAAATGCGTTACCTGCATAACATTTTTCGCCACTACAGTCCTGAATTTGACTAAGAAGAAATGAAGAAAACGATAGCGAAATATGTAGATAGTAAAGCAGATAGATTTGCACCAACAGAAATTTATTTGAAAAGTGAAGCACAAATAATTGGATAAGATATTGCGAATAAAATTACCCCTATTCAATTAAGACGAGTTTTGTAATTAGACAATAAACCATTTACGCAAAGAATAACATTTTAAGACTTTTTCCTATTCCCAAATTCGAAACGCTCTAGCTCCAACTCAAGCTGTCGCATTTTAATTTTTTTTTTCATTACAACTATTGCCAATTTTAATTCGTTTACTTATATTTTTCGTTGTTCGCTAAAGGCGGATTCACCGTTCGTGCCCGGACACTTCTTGTTAGTAATTTTACGCGTTCCTTTTCCACTTTGTCTCTGAGAGCGCGACATAAATGTGCTGAACACTCTTTGTTCGAATCAAGTTGCCCGGATACGAACGGTGAACCCGCCTTAAAGTTTAAAATTTTAATTTGATAATTTAAAGGGTGAACACACCAAAACTCCGACACTTAGGCCCCTATTATAAGTTGCATTCGATTTTCGACTGTGGTCGAAAATGCTGAGCGAACGAATTTTCATTTGGTATTATGGCGCTCATTCGATGAAGAATAGCGCTATTGTGAATTTCGCTCGTTTAGGTTGTTCACAATAGTATATATTTTTGCACCGCTGAGAAGCTTTGTTTGCGAATCGAGCAAACTAAATAGTGTGCTTATACATATTTATGTATGTAAATTTGTTCTAATTAAAATGAAGTAAAAAAGAAAGCAAGTTTATAAAAACGTGGTAAAATGAGTACAACGAGTTCTGGTTCAACGATTCGTCAGAGGATGAGAGCTTAGTAAACTGGCCAGGAGTAGCAAATGTTTAAGAGAGTTTAAGTTTATTAGTCTTTCGAATATATTTTGATATAAAATATATTTAAGAAATTTGTCTACAGATTCATTAAAAAGTTCCGACCATCTAAAGAGGCGTTTGTGAGCCAAATCTATTTAAAATATTTTAAAACTATCAACAGCGCTACGATTTTGTTCTCAGAGATCGTGCCAACAGAGTATTGGGATTTTCTTTCACAAGTAAAACCAGCCTTTCGAGCTTGTGTTTAGTATTCACGATGTTAGAACTGCATGAAATTAATAAAAATTGTTTAAAATTAGTGTCTAGCCGCCAAAATGTAAGAAAACATATACAAAATCATACATTTTTCACAATTTTCTAACACTTCGCTACACCATCGAAAGCAAAATTCTGTTCGACAGAAAATTCGATACTCAACGAAAATTTCGACAGGCTTGCATAGCTCATAATACGAATTTCACTTTCGATCTTCGATAGCCAGCGAAGATCGAAAATCGAATGCAGCTCATAATAAGGGTCTTAGAGATTACTACCACAAACAAACTAGAAGGCTTTGAAATTATTTTTTTTGTATTATATAACTTGGAAGTTTATATGTTATTAAAATGTTAAAACTTTAGTTATTATTTGCTCCATATGCAAGTGATCGGTATTTTCATCCCACACGCGAGATCATGTTCTGCACGACTGCATCATTGACTTTACGCGATGCGTACAACTACTTTATTTTGCACTCTTCAATTTTTTTTACTGTTTCACCTATTTTCTTCAAGATTCCTTTGACAATTGACCAATATTCCCCAATAGGGCGTAGCTCTGTACTATTGGGTGGATTGCAGTCGTGAGGTACAAAATTGATGTTATTTGCATTATACCACGGCAATGTGTCCTTGGCATAGTGGCAGCTTGCCATGTCCGCCTAGAACAGAGGCCTACTACCTTATATGTTGATAAATTACAGAAGACGCCTTTTGAGGCATTCATCCCGATAAACCTGATCATTCATTGTGCCGGATGGGCAAAAAGGGCTGCTCTTACCGCCACAGGAACAACTAGCTTGCCAAGCAATGTTTTTTGGAAATTTGGACTTCAGTTTTAGCTTAACAGCTTTCAGGGGCATCTTGACGACTTGCAGCAGTATACAAATCTTGACCAGCAATATATTTTGAATTTTTAACGCAGGTTTCGTAGTCCATAACGATGCAGTTGTATTAATTTAGAATTTATACAACTTCGGACTGCGGGATTTCGTTGTAACAGTCTACTTTGCGCCTCGGTCTGGCGCTGTTTGATCTGTAGAACATCTCAATGAAGCTTTCCGCTTTACCTTTTGTACGAAAAACTGCTATCTCCGTACGGATGTGCAACATAACGCGACAAAACCTTCGGATCTCGCGAAAACGCACTGAGGACCTTCCGAGCACTGTTTTTATCATTTTGACCATGCCAAACCCCGTTCTCTGGTTCTCTCGTAACTGCCAGGCCTTATTTGTACGGATTAAAACCCTGTAAACTGTCGAATAGTGCAATCTTTCATTTTTAGCAATTTTACTTGTACTTAAGGCCGGATCATTTATAAACTCGTGCAAAATGGTTTGTCTCGTTTCGAACTTGGTTGCCATTTTAAGCTCAACTAGGAATCAAATGCAAATGAAATTTCTTCTACGTCCAACTAAGGTCATGGTCAACTTATGGTATTTAAATTTCAAAATATTTAAATCTTTTTGTNCCTTATATGTTGATAAATTACAGAAGACGCCTTTTGAGGCATTCATCCCGATAAACCTGATCATTCATTGTGCCGGATGGGCAAAAAGGGCTGCTCTTACCGCCACAGGAACAACTAGCTTGCCAAGCAATGTTTTTTGGAAATTTGGACTTCAGTTTTAGCTTAACAGCTTTCAGGGGCATCTTGACGACTTGCAGCAGTATACAAATCTTGACCAGCAATATATTTTGAATTTTTAACGCAGGTTTCGTAGTCCATAACGATGCAGTTGTATTAATTTAGAATTTATACAACTTCGGACTGCGGGATTTCGTTGTAACAGTCTACTTTGCGCCTCGGTCTGGCGCTGTTTGATCTGTAGAACATCTCAATGAAGCTTTCCGCTTTACCTTTTGTACGAAAAACTGCTATCTCCGTACGGATGTGCAACATAACGCGACAAAACCTTCGGATCTCGCGAAAACGCACTGAGGACCTTCCGAGCACTGTTTTTATCATTTTGACCATGCCAAACCCCGTTCTCTGGTTCTCTCGTAACTGCCAGGCCTTATTTGTACGGATTAAAACCCTGTAAACTGTCGAATAGTGCAATCTTTCATTTTTAGCAATTTTACTTGTACTTAAGGCCGGATCATTTATAAACTCGTGCAAAATGGTTTGTCTCGTTTCGAACTTGGTTGCCATTTTAAGCTCAACTAGGAATCAAATGCAAATGAAATTTCTTCTACGTCCAACTAAGGTCATGGTCAACTTATGGTATTTAAATTTCAAAATATTTAAATCTTTTTGTGTAAGTTATAAGCTTTCCAAAGTGTCGCAGTTTTGGTGTGTTCACCCTTTACATTTATATTTTTGTTTTTAGTTTTGTTCTTTTTCTATTGCACTGGCTTTTACTTGATCGGAATATTTCCAATAAAAAAATTTCCGATACTCGGAATTCAGAACATCAAATTTCCGATAGAATTCCGATTCGAAGTGGATCGTAATGTAGAACAAGGCGGAATCGGAAATAATATCCGATTGTCGGAATGCAGAACACCAACAATCGGAAACAAATCGGATTCCGATTCGAATCGGATTGCAGAACAGGGCTGAATGTATTGTTTTTAGATTTATTTCTGACTTAATATTATACACAAGAGAAAATTGTTGCACAACAAAATTTCATCCAAACTGCATGAATTGATATATTAGTTACTTTGCCCTATGGTTAGGCATTGGCAATTCTACCGCTTTGTTGAGGGTACTAACTTTGCCTGTGCTATTTCTACCTGTGTGTAATATTTTTTACATTAAGCTGTACAATAGCATAAAAGGTATTGTACAATTTCTTTTATGGTATGTCCTTGCAATGGTAAATTAGGCAGTGCCCGTAAGATTTCTTGTTTAAACTCAAGAGCAACGACGTGTGTTTCCTGCAATAAAACGAGGTTAGATTGCAACTTCACAGGACGAAGGGTTGTTTCCGGATTCATTGGCTACTGAGAGGCATGATCTCTAACCGCTTAAAGGTGGTCATTGTTATACCTACCGTGGGCTTTCCAAAATATGTGGGTGGTCGTGTCTTACCTTCCCAAATCGTCACTTTTTCAGTGATCCTCAATATTCCAGGGTCCAGGCGTTCATTGTCCATGTGTGAGTCTAAAACATTCAGAACTATTTGATTCTCAGCGATGGCGAAAGACTCGTCCTTTCAAGTTTGGGGCCATCTGCGCAAAAGTTTATGTCATTAGACATATCGAGCCCTAACCGGCAAAGACGTAAACGACATTTTTTCAAAATTTTCTTTTTGATGCAGAAATGTTTCTAGAGCATGTGGCGATTAGGGCTAGATGTGGTGGGGTGTGCTATACCAACCTGGACTCATAATGACACTCAACCTAGGGTGGCGTTGATGCTTTGCTATGTGCACGAGAAATTTTTGAAAGCAAATTGGCGACGTGCGTGAATATTAGGTTGGCCTGTCAGGGACAATAAGAAACCTATTTTCATGTTGAGTTTGACCCTACCCTTCAACCTACACAAAAAAAAATTCCCGCACTAATTAGCAACTTCCTCTCCATATCAACTGTCACTTTGCGATCTCAATTTCCCCTACTTTGCAAGTTTTTTGTGTACGCGAACGCCAAAACCTGATAATTTGAGATAATTTGCACTAATACTAATTATAATAAATAAATTAAAGCACCAAGGTGAAAACTCGAAAATGTTCTTCAAAAGCGTAGATATTAATTCAAAATCTCCTATTGTTTATATTATGCGACAAAAATGTTCACCGGCCTATATTTACTTACCGCCCAGCAAACGCGGAATTAAATTTTGTGGTAGTTTGTTGGAAAAATATAAAGTGCATTCTTCATTGCATCTTCTCGAACTCAGGTGTCAAAAAAACAATACATTGCGCTCAACACAGTTACTCTTAGGACACCACCACAGTAATCATTCGAACAACCAAACCGCCACAAAAAGTCACCTACTCGACTGCAATGACGACTTCAAACAGTAGATCGAAGCAGTACACCAGAGCACTCAATCATGCCAATTGCGGTATCCGACGGATGCCATTCGCACGAATCTAATCCTTCACAACGCAGTAGGTATGAATAACATCCGCCTGGACATCGGGCAAACCAGTCCCAACACGCACAGCGACAACATCGTTCCCGGTTCGACTCAGTAGTTACATACATGCCTTTCACGCTTCAATACCGAAGTGGCAAACACTTGCACTGCAAGCGGGTAAGGTAGAATAAAATATATCACAATCACTTTTTATAAGCTCTCTTAATCTATCGGCAAGCTATCCGGATTATCTCAATATCTAAGTAAAAAATCTGAATAAAATAACAATTGCTTGTGTATTATTCAAGTGCTCTATTATTTTGCAAAAATTAGCGAATATTGACCAGACGTCCGGATTTTATCCGCATACATATATGAGAATTGTGTGTGCATACGTAAAGTCCCAACCCAATTTTGTAGGGGGTTTTCACAATCTTCCTAGATGAAATCGATCTAAAGCGTTTGAGCCATTATGAAGAAACAGTTTGTATGAATGCCTTCTCAATGTTTGTACAGCTTTCACGAAGGATTTGGAATGTTTCGAGTGGTTTTCCTACAAGTTACGCCCCACCAGCTCTTCGTCATTGGCTTTAAACACCTCACCCGTTATTTCGCCGGCTGCAGATGTTTGTTGTTCTTAAGACGAATGATTGCTGTTGTCACCTCATCTTGGTCGAATGGAGACACGTGAATTTCGTCCCTATGCATTAGTACGGGTTATTCAACGTGATCGCAGCAAGAAACAGACCCGATCTTGAAGCTATTTGACTGCCAACCTATATACGAGATACTGTAACCAACATGTGCGGAGCCATGTTTCACGGCAAAAAGAGGGGGTTCGGTTGGACCACTTCGACTTATTCGCTTTAAAGACTCACTTACTAAAGTGTCGGTCCGCTAGTAGATGTGGCTACAGCGGGCATTTGTCTTGAAGCAAACGGCTCGCTATGTAATGCGCATATTTAAAAATCCAAAGCTGTTGTGCCACGTACAAAATTCAATCCAACACCTTGGTGCTTACCTGGAACAATGTCACTCACGAATACCAACCCTTAATTTGAATTTCATGAATTAAATAATACCCTAGGGAAAATTATTTCCGTCCTTATTGAAAAAATCAGAGCTCGAAAATGCCCAATTACCGAAAAGCCATTGCGCTCTATTTCAGATGCTTATCGTTTTGCGCAGCGACAAAAAGGTTTCTCTAACAGGTATACATGTTCTGCGCTGGTAACCGTTAAATACAGTTCCTGACAATTTTTTAACCCTTTTCTCATTCTGTGCACTCTGTTTTATCATCTCAAACAAAATAGTGCCCCGTGAAATATACAATTAGGGTGCTCAGAGTTCCATATTATCTACTGTGTTAATTTTGCCACCTGGTAACTTTAAAACATTTTACCATGTGGTAAATTTGTTTGTTATTTGTTCCCATACTAATTAGAGATAACACTTTTGGGCAAAATTACTCGACTTTGTCTCATGTTTTTATTTTGTGTTAAACTGGCATCTCTGATCAGCTAATTATTCGCGCTAAGAAAAAATGGAAAATGAAGCAGAAAAACATAAGGTGGGCGCAATTTGAAAGATTTTTAAATATATATCTGACTATATTTGTTTTATTGACAATTTGAAACACATGTGCAAAGGGTTGCTCACAGTTCGAGTATGTTATCTTGTTAAAGTTGCCACCTTTTAACTTTAAAAGTAAAATGTGAATACCCGAAATACCAAAATTTCCACAGATCTTAATTAATCAGCCCAATCGCCACTTCCATGAGAATAAATATGTAAATTTGTTAAAGAACGACTTTAACGAGTTCGCCCACGACTCTAAACAAATTCCAAAGAACTCAAGTTTTGCGTTTAGAATATGCAGTTTATTTTCCAATAATTTCAAACGAGGACTTTAAAAAATATTTGTTACTTCACGTGGGCTTACAAACGAACTTGAACCTTTTTAATTTTCGGCCCTTATATATGCTATTTACATAGTTGGAACTTCACGCTATTTGCCAACGGGAATAAAAATAAATTTACATACATACATAATGACGTTCAAAGTAAATTTTAAAGAGATTGAGAATTCTTGTATACCAAACACATGAAGTGCAAAATGCATCATATACATACATATGTACATATAGAATAACAATACGCATAACTAGCGGTGTATCCGTTTTGTTATAAGATTAGCGCCATTCCCTGTAGGAGCAAGTGAAATGTGTCCCTGTAGGAACGGCGGCGACATTCCCCCCCAAGTAAGCAAGTCCGCTTAGCTTACTCCTCACGATGGCCGACGTCCAGAATCGCCAATTTTGTAGCAGGCCGCTCCATTAGACCAGATTGTGTCTTAACTGTAGCGCGTCGGACCTGGCCGTCTTGCGCTGTCACAACGTCTACCACGACTCCTTTAGGTCACCGGTTCCTGGGCTGAGTCTCGTCGACAACTACTACAACATCTCCTGCTTTCAGTGGTGACTGCTTCGTAAACCATTTTGTTCGTTTTGTCGGCATCGGTTTGTACTCTCTCACCCATCTTTGCCAGAACATATCGGCGAACATCTGCGATTGGCGATAGCGCTGATGCACGTCACCATTAGTCCCCAAGGGTTTGTAGCCGCCTGCTGATCCCAGGAGCATGTGGTTGGGAGTGATTGCTTCGTCATCGGCAGCGTCTGTGGAAACAAGCGTAAGGGGTCTGGGGTTAATTATGAACTCTACTTCTAAAAGCGCGCTTCGTAGTGTCTCGTCATCAAACGGGTGTGCTGGATTTCTAGCATATAAGACAGTTTTAATGGATTTTACAAGACGCTCCCATGCACCCCCCACGTGGGGCGCCGCTGGTGGGTTAAACTTCCAGTGAATGGTGTCGAGTTTAGCTTCTACTGTCGAGTAGTTAATGTTCTTGGCTTCATCACGTAGAATTTTCTCTACCGCCTTGAAGTTGGTCCCGTTGTCAGTATATATTTCCCTCGGTACGCCGCGGCGGGATATAAAATTATTGATGGAAACTATACAAGAGCTGGTGTCAAGGCTGTGAGCCACCTCTATGTGCACGGCGCGGATGGTCATGGCGCATGTAAAAATAACGCCCCATCGCTTTTCTCGCCTGCGGCCTACTACTACGTACATTGGCTCGAAGTAGTCAATACCAACGTAGCTAAAGGGCCTCTCGTAGCATGCCAGCCTAGCCCTAGGCAAAGCTGCCATTTGAGGGTTCAGTGGAGTCTCAGCTTTATTTTTGCAAGCTTAGCAAGACCTTTGTATAGTTCGGTATAAAACACGTAAACGTGGAATGTAGAACCTGCCTTTGACATCGCCTTTTAGACAGATCAACTCTTGCATGAATTCGCTAAGCTGCGCTTGCTTCATAAGGAACGCCTTTGCCGTTTCTATCATTTCAAAGTTGACTTTGCCGGATGGAGCCAGTGAATGAACTTTCGCTTGTAGCGTCTTGGTATACAGGATGAACGTAGCTACTGCATGGTACAATCGTCTCCAACTCGAAAAATATTCGGTGTTCATTACCACCAATTGCTGCTTAGCTATATGTATGTGTAGGACGTGATGTCTGATTTCGACGCTGTCATCGATTGAACCAAAGTCTTTACGGTTGGGCCAATCGTTTTCATCGGCTTTTAAAAAATGAGGTCCGTTGATCCACGTGTCCCTGTCCACTTTGGATTCTTTCTTAGTTGCGAGGTCTGCAGGGTTTAGTCGTGAGGGTACCCACCGCCACTGTTGAAGGTTTGTATTTTCCAATATCTCAGCTACTCGGTACATGACGAATTGCCGAAATTGCCTAGGGTCCATCGTAAGCCACTTTAACACGGTAGACGAGTCCGTCCAGAACACTTTTCGCTTGATAGGTAAACGTGGAATCACTTCTATTTTCGATGCAAGCTGGACGCCTGTTATCGCGGCCTGCAACTCCAGCCGTGGTATTCAAACTGGACTCAGGGGAGCCACTTTTGACTTCGCAGCTATTAACGAAAGATCGACATCGTTACCGAGTTGCACCCGTAAGTAACTCACCGCTGCATACCCGTATTTGCCGGCATCCACGAAGGTATGCCACTGAACGTCTGTTGCTTTATTCAGATTATGTGAGTAGCATCGCGGAATTTCTATGGACAGCATTTGTGATACGGTTGTTTTCCATTGACGCCATTTTGAGTACAGGTCGTCTGGCAGCTCCTCATCCCAGTCCATGCGCAATCGCCAAATTCTTGTAGCAGAATTTTAAGCGCAATTGTAAAGTGGGATAAGAATCACAAAGGGTGAAATATTGACATCAACACTTGTAGGACTTCACGTTTAGTTGGTGATAAGTTGCTGGTGATTACGTCTCGCTTCAACCTCGCAAACCTGAATGCGTATTTGAAGACATCTTTATCTGGATCCCAGTACACACCCAATACTTTTTCGCTTGCGCCCAGCTGCACGGGGGCTTGACATCCTGTGACGCGTTTTTTCCAAACGCGATAATACCAAGGCTGAATTTGAAGCCCAATTGCGGATATAGAAGCCTCCTGATGCATGTATCGCTTTCACTGCCTCTGCCAGGTCCAACGCCGCTTGCTCACTATCCTCACTGTCTATGAAGTCGTCTACGTAGTGGTGGTTCTTGATGGCGTCGACGGCTCTCGGGTGTTGTTGAACTAAATTATCTGCGTTTTTGTTGCGGACATAGTGTGCAATGAATGGCGCACAGCTAATGCCGAGTGTTAAAGCTCGCATGACATATACACTGGGCTTGTCCAACGCGTCATCTTTGTCACACCACAGAAATCTTTGTACGTGCATGTCTGCTTCGCGTACATTGATTTGGTGGAACATTTCGGCTATGTCCCCGCAACTTGCCACACGACCAATACGGAATCCTAATAATATTTCCACCAGGGGTTTCAACAGATCTGGGCCACTTATTATTGTATCGTTCAATGACACGCCTTTACACTTAGCTGCTGCATCCCATACTATACGAAGCTTTTCAGGTTTATTCGGGCTCCGCGTTACAAATATTGGTAAATACCAGGCACGAGAAATATTCAATTGTAGTTGGGATGGACTTAGTTTCATGGCATAACCCTTTGTCAGCAAGTTGTTGATATGCTCTTGCATTGCTGCTCTAAGAGCTGGTTCTTTTAGAAATCTTTTGTGGAGACATACTAGTCTCTTATACGCCATTTCGTAGCTATCAGGCAGATTCACCTCATCGTGGCGCCACTGCAGCTCAACTTCGTACTTATCTCCCGGTTTATGACATGTTGAATCTAAGGTAGTTATCGCCTTCGAATCTTGTGGTGACAAAAGCTGCGATGTTGGCGACAAATCCAATTTGAAGCTTTTCTTTACTAGGTCGTGCAGCGCCTCGTATTCTTGTCTGCATGCACATGTGTGGATATTTAAATGCAAAGTCTGCGACGGATTGGAGCCTCGACCCTGAATCGCCCATCCCAATCTGGTTTTAGTAGCTATCGGTTGGCGCCAATTTCCCTCACGTATTTTCATTGTTCGTATAGGATTGAATCGGCAACCCATTTAGGTATAGGTACTCCTTGGAGACTCGGATCATATCTACGG
Source organism: Rhagoletis zephyria (assembly GCF_001687245.7). NCBI lineage: Eukaryota > Metazoa > Arthropoda > Insecta > Diptera > Tephritidae > Rhagoletis > Rhagoletis zephyria. Next base: position 93,419 of record NW_016157166.1, on the reverse strand, counting down.
TTTGTGTGGGGAGCCCCAAATTACGAACAGTATGCACATCGTTTATGAAGAATGTTTTGCCGTTGTGAACATTGCCGATTTTTGAAGAATCTTCATTGCGAATGTTGTCGCCGGTCCAACACAGACACAGTGGATCGGAAACGCCCGTCAGCTCGAGTTGGTTGAAAATATCTTCTTCCATCAACGTTACGGACGACCCCTCATCTAAAAATGCAAACGTGTCTAAGTAACTATTATCGCCATAAATACGAACCGGAATAACGCGAAAATAAGGTGTGTCCTTTCGCTGAGCGCTGTGTGAATTTAAAGATCCATTCGACGTGTGGTCCGTGCTATGCAAGTCTGATTTGCAGAGACTCCTGTGTAGTAGTAGGTGGTGTTTTGCGTTGCAGCGTCAATTGCGCAGGCTTTATTTACAAAGCAACGCCGTCGGTCCACAGTAGCCACAGTCCCTGTTTCGGGGTGAATTATCTGCCTGGGTATGCGTATTTACCACCCGCTGCTAGAGAGTAAAGCCAGTCGCTAGAATTCTTTACTGCTGGAATTCGGTCGTCTTTTGGAAGCATGGCCCAGGTATATATATGTATTTTGTAGCTTGTCTACTAGTTCATTGACTAGCATGGGGTTGCTCATATATGCGTCCATATGACATGATACCATCGTAGAATCTATGTTTATTATAAACTCCGGCCTTCCGAAGCACATGCGCAGCGTCTTAATTATTTCTGGAACCATCGCTGGCAGCAGCAGTTTACTTCGTACAGTTTCACGCGCTCTTCCCTTCAATTTTCTGCGTTTGAGTAGCCTGCAACCTGAGTGCTAGTCTCAATGCTGCTTATAAAAATAGGCCATTCCTCCGGGTCTCCGTGAAAATGTAGTAGATCCTTCGGAATCGCATGTCTCGCAACTATCTGGGTGGTGGTAGGCGTATGACGCATGCTTGGACACTGAAGGCAAAGATATGCCTTGCGTTTGTGACAGGATTTCGTGCTTTTTCTCCAGATACGATTGTTGATGCTCTTTTTCCTCTTCCAACATCGCGAGACGAAGCTCATATTTTCTCACTTCGCTGTCGCTTGTCGAGACTCGGTGTGTAGTGTAATTAGCCGCCATCGGGTGTTGCGCGGCTGAACGCGGATACATTGTTGCTGGCGCTTGCAAAGTGGCTACGCCCGAACTCATCGGCGGCAACGTTGTCTGCCCTGCGTTGTTTGGCATCATTTTGCTGATCGTCGAAGCTTCGAAGTTATGATTGTTTGACCTCTCGGGACCGTGTATGCTACCGATTTCTTGGCCGTTGCTGAGTTTGGTAGCACATTAATAGGTGACGATGCTTGTAATTTATTCGCCGGCGAGGATGTCGCCTGCGGGCGACTTTGGTGAACTTCCCGTGGTACTTCGTGTTGCTTATCTTTCAGTCGAATTATTTAGGTGCATGCCGAATTACTTTTGGGTAATTACCACTCAACTACAGGTTTAGTCGATTTTATAGATTTGGATGTAGAAATATTAAATATTTTTTAAAGATTTGTAAATTTGTTAAAGTACGACTTTAACGAGTTCACCCACGACTCTAAACAAATTCCAAAGAACTCAAGTTTTGCGTTTAGAATATGCAGTTTATTTTCCAATAATTTCAAACGAGGACTTTAAAAAATATTTGTTACTTCACGTGGGCTTACAAACAAACTTGAACCTTTTTAATTTTCGGCCCTTATATATGCTATTTACATAGTTGGAACTTCACGCTATTTGCCAACGGGAATAAAAATAAATTTACATACATACATAATGACGTTCAAAGTAAATTTTAAAGAGATTGAGAATTCTTGTATACCAAACACATGAAGTGCAAAATGCATCATATACATACATATGTACATATAGAATAACAATACGCATAACTAGCGGTGTATCCGTTTTGTTATAAGATTAGCGCCATTCCCTGTAGGAGCAAGTGAAATGTGTCCCTGTAGGAACGGCGGCGNGTGGGGCGCCGCTGGTGGGTTAAACTTCCAGCGAATGGTGTCGAGTTTAGCTTCTACTGTCGAGTAGTTAATGTTCTTGGCTTCATCACGTAGAATTTTCTGTACCGCCTTGAAGTTGGTCCCGTTGTCAGTATATATTTCCCTCGGTACGCCGCGGCGGGATATAAAATTATTGATGGAAATTATACAAGAGCTGGTGTCAAGGCTGTGAGCCACCTCTATGTGCACGGCGCGGATGGTCAGGCATGTAAAAATAACGCCCCATCGCTTTTCTCGCCTGCGGCCTACTACTACGTACATTGGCTCGAAGTAGTCAATACCAACGTAGCTAAAGGGCCTCTCGTAGCATGCCAGCCTAGCCCTAGGCAAAGCTGCCATTTGAGGGTTCAGTGGAGTCTCAGCTTTATTTTTGCAAGCTTAGCAAGACCTTTGTATAGTTCGGTATAAAACACGTAAACGTGGAATGTAGAACCTGCCTTTGACATCGTTTATCACTGCTTCGTGAGATAGATGATGGTATCTTTCGTGCGTGTGTTTAACAATCAAGTATGTTATGTGGTTGTTCCGTGGTAGTACGATGGCGTCTTGTGAACATATAAATTCAGCTCGACTTCTCACCCTCACGATGCCTTGTTCGTCTATAAACAAATGGAGCGATATTAACTTACTTGCTTTTTCAATGTTCTTACCGCCTTTTAGACAGATCAACTCTTGCATGAATTCGCTAAGCTGCGCTTGCTTCATAAGGAACGCCTTTGCCGTTTCTATCATTTCAAAGTTGACTTTGCCGGGTGGAGCCAGTGAATGAACTTTCGCTTGTAGCGTCTTGGTATACAGGATGAACGTAGCTACTGCATGGTATAATCGTCTCCAACTCGAAAAATATTCGGTGTTCATTACCACCAATTGCTGCTTAGGTATATGTATGTGTAGGACGTGATGTCTGATTTCGACGCTGTCATCGATTGAGGTCCGTTGATCCACGTGTCCCTGTCCACTTTGGATTCTTGCTTAGTTGCGAGGTCTGCAGGGTTTAGTCGTGAGGGTACCCACCGCCACTGTTGAAGGTTTGTATTTTCCAATATCTCAGCTACTCGGTACATGACGAATTGCCGAAATTGCCTAGGGTCCATCGTAAGCCACTTTAACACGGTAGACGAGTCCGTCCAGAACACTTTTCGCTTGATAGGTAAACGTGGAATCACTTCTATTTTCGATGCAAGCTGGACGCCTGTTATCGCGGCCTGCAACTCCAGCCGTGGTATTCAAACTGGACTCAGGGGAGCCACTTTTGACTTCGCAGCTATTAACGAAAGATCGACATCGTTACCGAGTTGCACCCGTAATTAACTCACCGCTGCATACCCGTATTTCCACGAAGGTATGCAACTGAACGTCTGTTGCTTTATTCAGATTAAGTGAGTAGCATCGCGGAATTTCTATGGACAGCATTTGTGATACGGTTGTTTTCCATTGACGCCATTTTGAGTACAGGTCGTCTGGCAGCTCCTCATCCCAGTCCATGCGCAATCGCCAAATTCTTGTAGCAGAATTTTAAGCGCAATTGTAAAGTTGGATAAGAATCACAAAGGGTGAAATATTGACATCAACACTTGTAGGACTTCACGTTTAGTTGGTGATAAGTTGCTGGTGATTACGTCTCGCTTCAACCTCGCAAACCTGAATGCGTATTTGAAAACATCTTTATCTGGATCCCAGTACACACCCAATACTTTTTCGCTAGCGCCCAGCTGCACGGGGGCTTGACATCCTGTGACGCGTTTTTTCCAAACGCGATAATACCAAGGCTGCATTTGAAGCCCAATTGCGGATATAGAAGCCTCCTGATGCATGTATCGCTTTCACTGCCTCTGCCAGGTCCAACGCCGCTTGCTCACTATCCTCACTGTCTATGAAGTCGTTTACGTAGTGGTGGTTCTTGATGGCGTCGACGGCTCTCGGGTGTTGTTGAACGAAATTATCTGCGTTTTTGTTGCGGACATAGTGTGCAATGAATCGCGCACAGCTAATGCCGAGTGTTAAAGCTCGCATGACATATACACTGGGCTTGTCCAACGCGTCATCTTTGTCACACCACAGAAATCTTTGTACGTGCATGTCTGCTTCGCGTACATTGAATTGGTGGAACATTTCGGCTATGTCCCCGCAAATTGCCACACGACCAATACGGAATCCTAATAATATTTCCACCAGGAGTTTCAACAGATCTGGGCCACTTATTATTGTATCGTTCAATGACACGCCTTTACACTTAGCTGCTGCATCCCATACTAGACGAAGCTTTTCAGGTTTATTCGGGCTCCGCGTTACAAATATTGGTAAATACCAGGCACGAGAAATATTCAATTGTAGTTGGGATGGACTTAGTTTCATGGCATAGCCCTTTGTCAGCAAGTTGTTGATATGCTCTTGCATTGCTGCTCTAAGAGCTGGTTCTTTTAGAAATCTTTTCTTATACGCCATTTCGTAGCTATCAGGCAGATTCACCTCATCGTGGCGCCACTGCAGCTCAACTTCGTACTTATCTCCCGTTTTATGACATGTTGAATCCAAGGTAGTTATCGCCTTCGATGTTATGGATGACGAATCGTACGTAAAAGCCGATATTAAACAAATCCGGGGCCGCGAATTTCACACTGCAAATAAAAGAGGCAATGTTGCAGATAAATATAAAAAAAAAAAGTTTGACAAATTTCCCAAAAAGTTTCTCATTTGGCAGGCAATTTGCCAATGCGGCTTCAAAAGTGATCCTTTTGTAAGCACTGGTACAATTAACCAAGAAATTTATGTTAAGGAGTGTCTGCAAAAGCGACTTTTACCTCTTATACGGCTTCATAAAGATCCAGTGCTTTTTTGGCCTGATCTCGCGATATGTGTGATAGAGGTGAATCCACCTAATTGTCCAGAGCATCGGCCGATCGAAACCTACTGGGGCGTTATGAAATCCAAACTTCTTAAGACCCACAAAGCTGTAAAAAACGCACAACAATTCAAAAATAAATGGCAGCTGGTTTCCAAGGTAATCACTGAAACTTCTGTGCAAGGGCTAATGAAGGACATAAAGTCAAAATTGCGATCGTTTGCTTATTACAAGGAGAATTAACTCTTTTTTAACGAATTTCAATAAAACTAAGTTTAGATGTAAATATATGTAAATATCGTTGAATTCCATGAATATATTTATGTTTTAGAACGTTTTAACTGTGACCAGTTTTTTTCGTGTACATTCTTTATGTCATTAATTTTACGATAAACATTCTTCCTAGCATTTCTCTACAACTTGCAAGTGTAGGCAAATCAATTAGCTTTAGACGCCTAGTGGGTATATTCGAGCCACGTAATAAAAGCGGCGTTATTGCAGCACTGGTGAAAATTTGCAAAATTGTTTTTGAATTGACTCAATCCCTTCTGAATGAACTTGATACCAGAGATTCCTAACAATAGATCTGGATTTTAATATTGGTCTAACTTGGTGATTCCCAAAGTGGTCCAGGGGCCCGCGGATTCGGCAGGGAAGTGGTAAGAGTACAACTCCTGAAAAGATTGTTGTGGAGTTGTACTCTAATGGCCGTCGAGTGAAGTGTAAGTTGCTGGTAAGGCTTGCACTTCACCTGGCGGTCCTTAACACTTCCCTACCGAATCTCCCTTACTTTAACAGAGGCATGACCGCTTTATATAAGTAGGAATTTAGAATGTACATTTGGTATCAGACATACTTCTGAGCCACTTTACAAAGTAAGGTACGTGGAATGTAGAGCAGTCGGTCCAAGTAGTTCAGCGCTCGGAAATAACTTCGGCGTTACATTTTTGACAACGTAAGGCATCATCGAAGGTGTTCATTTTGTGCTTTACTCGTAGGTGACATTGGTCTTGATGACAATTTTTGTACTAAAAGCTGAAAGAAAACATGGATTACCTCGTAAGGAGCTTACCTATTTTCCCAGTGGGAAATATTCAACAAAAAACCTATACATAAAACTGAGCCCGAACGTCGATTCGAATCGAACGAAATCAAATGACAGTTGTTTTTTCTTCTAATCAATTTGAATTGAAAAAGCGAGCCACGGACAAGGCAATCGATCGCAGCAATCGGTTGAAATTTCAACGAATTTTCTTGTTTGTGGCGCTGTTGAGCAACAGATTGCATGCTTTCAAAAAATTTTAGTTTTCTTGCAATTGATTGCGCGTGTGTAGCGGGGTTTTCGTGTTTCTCTTCGGTTCATGCAATCGGTTACGTGTGTGTGGCGGAGTTCTTGGATTTTTGTAATTTATTTTGTGATTTCGTAGAGTGCTCATTAGCGGAAAAATAGCAAGATTAGGTAAAACATTTATTAAGGAACTAATATAGTGATTAAATAGAGTTTACTTTAGAGTTGACAGTATTTAATAAAGTTTCCGTTGTTTTTGCACACATGTTTACTAGCCGACGAACGAAAAATTAAAATCGTAAACCGATCCACCTGTGTTTAGCGAAACAAGTTGCAACCGATTACTGTGATCTGTTGCCTGCCTATGGCTCGCTTTAGTAGTTTTAATCGTTGATAAACTGATTACCACATGCCTCCATTTTCTACTAAATGTGTATTATGGGCTGTTTTTGCTTACGCGTAAAAGCACATTTATCGCATTTAGCTCTAAATGCTACTCTAAATATACATTTATCCATACAAAATTCGTCACCTAAATGCAACAAAATGCAACTCCATTTCTGCATTAAGAGTCTAAATGCTAAAATCAACCCTGCGATCTTCAAAAATTTCCACGATGCGAACATGGTTTAATGAGAAAAAGTGGAAACATTGCTTTTTCGTGTATACAGTTGACAGCTGCGTTTCAGTGATCGCCATACCGATTTCATTTATTATTGTACGTTATTTGGAAAAAGAAAAGTTGCGCAAGTTTAACATCGATGTGATACTGATAGAAATCTGGCTCAATTTGTGATCAACTCTGTTTGTTTTTTTCCTATTTAGTTGGGGAAATTTCAATTGACGTCACCGATAAATGAATATATACACAAACAGATTTTCGGTTATGGCTAAAACAATTCAAGTTTTTGTATTGAGTTTTTTGTTTAAACTTTCGTTTTCCCTTTTCAGTAGGGTTTTTTGCACTTTATCTTCTTTGTGCGAATTGTTCGTCGTGATAGATACGGATCTGCATAAGCGACTGGAACACGGCTGTTTGTCAAAAGCATACGATTTCGAACTCGCGTAAATGTACATTTGCTAAATGCGAAAGCATGAACGCTCTTCGAAAAAATATGTTCGAAAGTGCTAAATGTTGCATTTTAAATGCAGCAAAAACGCTGCATTAGCATCTGTCAAATTTCTGCTTTAACTTTGTCCCGTTTTCTCATGTGGGCAACTTGCTGTCTTAACATATCACTTTCAAAATGGCATCAAGCCTATCAAATCGATCTGTACCCAATGTAGATGGCGCGGTAAAATGAAAACTGAGTTGTCAAACTACCAAGTGACAGCTGATGTTAAGACAGCGATGGGAAGAAATTCTGCAAGACATATGGTTTAACAGGGGAATTTGCGGTCTCCGCCTAACATTTCTGTCTTACCACAGCTTTTTAACAGAATCTGTAGAAGGTGGAGACGTGGGGTTAAAGCTGGACGACGACGAACATGTGTGCGCATATGCTGGCGAGTTGGCGTGAAATTTACCGTCTGTGAGCTTGTTGGCGAACAAATCGTTGCTTTACGAAAATGTTAGGTTTTTGGAGATTGCTCGCCAACATGTTGGTCGTTTGTGGAGATGTTCGCGCACAATTTATCAGTTCGGTCGTAGATTTGAAAGAGTGTGTAGTAAAATGCCGACGGCCAATCAGAAGTGTATGGAAGAATTTATGGACGTCATAAAAAACGAGGTAGCCGTATGGAAAATTAAAAGCGATTCAGATAAAAATAAAATAAAAAAGCTAAAGTTTGGGCAAATATATTAGAACAATAACTAATAAATAACTAATAAGACGATGGCGTCATCCGCTGAATTATTAGTTGCCAGTCTACTCGGCAAAGTTACAGCACAAAATGAAGTTTTTAGATTTGTTCGTCGTCTCTGGTCACCGAGTGCACAAGCATGTGCGCACACATGTTCGTCGTCTATGTCCAGCGTAAAGCAGCAGGGAGCGCTCATTGTGCAATCATTTTATTTGTGCTCTAAATTTGATGCGCCGCTTGCTTGGTTGTTTCCTAGTAGAGATGGGCACGGGCCGGAATATTTGCTGTCTGCATGAACGCGTGCGTGCATGGGCGTTCAGTAAAATTTCATAAAAGTACGAAAAAGCCCGTTGCTAATACTACAAATTTAGATAAGCTTTTGTTTTTATAAAAAAAAAAAATAGTACATATTTAAACCTCTTTTGATAAGAGAAAAGCAAAAAACGAAATATTTGGAAACCGATAGAAAAAATAAGATAATTAGTAGTTTTGTTTACATATCTGTACATAAAATACCTTCCACTTTTTTTACTTCCCAGAAAATATATTATAAAAATCTTTGATGTAAAAAATTGATTCGCTTAAGTAAATATACATACATAAACACAAAATTCAAAATAAGTACATACGTATACATACAATAAAAGTTGGCTCTTTATTTCCGGGCTGGGACGTGTCCCGTCGTGCCGGGCCGGGCCCCACTAAAATTCTTAACGTGCGGACTCGTGCGTGTTCTTGAAAGTTGATTTTGCACTCGTTCCGGGCCGTGCCTGAAAATTTAGGCCCGTGCCCATCTCTATTTTCTAGATTCGAATTGCTCTATTGCAAGTCCCTGAATTAAAAGTGTGGCGAAAACACCTTTGCGATTTTGTTTCACGTTTTGTGGGTTTAAAAACCTGAGTGATACATTATTTTTTACATCACTTTAAACGCGGAGCGATGAAAATAAACATGATACCGTCAATACGAATAAAATCTTTTATATATACTCCAAAGTATAATATATAAATGTAAGAAGTTTATAGTGAAGAGAATGGAAATAACGCCAGCGCGTTGAGTTTTTGAAATTGCAGCGCTCTTAAAAATATAACACCTCAGAGCGAGAGCATATTTTGATAGCTTTATGAACTCGGTATTAAGGTCAGCGACTGTTACTTGTAAAAACTTGCATATTCCATCTTTCGATCTAATCTTCACATTTTTGGCGAGTTTTGTGAATATAGTAGAAATGTAGCGACAGGGGGTCCACCAAATCCTGTAAAATTTTGAAAGTGGTCTACAAGAAACAAAAGTTTGGGAACCTCTGGTCTTAATAAAGTGGTAAAACGAGCTTTTTCCTTCATAGCTGAATTGCTACATTTTTTGGTAATACAATTTTCCGGTTACAAAATCATCGGTAACGTGCAGAATAGACCTGTAATAGGGACCTTACATAGTCAAATTGTTTGATAAAACTGCGTGTATGTGTTAGTGACATTTTCTACTGAATTTGCCAAACGACGTCGTTTCCGACTCGTTTTGGTGAACAATTTGTTCGCCGGCGACGGTCGCAAACGACTCGCCGGCGAACTCACCGTCGGATAAAAAGCACACTTCGCCGGCGAGTCGCAAAAACGATTTACCGGCGGGTCGCAAAACGATGCTAAAAATGTATACCAAATTTAAAGTAAAAGTACAGTTTTATAATAATAATAATAGATTGGCGCTTACACATATGTTAGTGTTTGGCCGAGCTTCTCCTCCGATTTGTGGTGTACGCCTTGATGTTGTCACACAAAGCGGAGGGACCTACAGTTTTACGCCGACTCCGAACGGAGATTGTATTTTTATGAGAAGCTGTTTTTCATGGCAGAAATACACTCGGAGGTTTGCCATTGCCTGCCGAGGGACGACCGCTGTTAAAGAAAAAACCTTTTTTCTATATTTTTTGCGATGTTGCTTTGACCAGGGTTTGAACCCAGGCGTTGCGGAGTGGAAGCGCGCACTGCTTACCACTACACCACAGCGGCGTTTTATACTAAATTTAAAAAAACTTCAACCCACAAATTTTATTTTTTATTAATAAGGCCAATAACTGTACCTTTATAAAAAAATAAAAAATTATATGAATAATATTATGAATACTGAAAAAATATGTAGGCGGCTTAATTTTCTGAGTACAAGTGTACATTGTGGATTCCATATTCTACCATAATAAAAAATTGTCATAATAAAAACGGTTTACTATCCAAATGAATGACTTTTATTTTATATATAATAATGTGGGCGTGGAACTTGTCCAACCCAGAACGAAGGTTCCTCAAAAAACTTGTGGGTTCGAAGAAACGGATTCTTTTCGAGTTCTCCAAAACGACTTCACCAGGCCAACGTCGCAACGACTTCGATTCGATGAGAAAAAACAACGTCGGAACGAGTTCACCCAAACGACTTCACCAGAGCGACTTTGCAACGACGTCGTCTTCGCCCTGTGGCAAATTGGGTATGTATCCCCCCTGTTATGAAATCGTTCGAAGCATGACAGACGCATGCATTCTGTTATTCTCTATAGTCGGTTTTACACTGGAACATTTCTGCCACCAGAACAACTCTGTTTGAAGGCAAGAGAGGCAGTGCGGTGAGGTAAAATTTCTCAAAAAGTTCCAGCTTCTACCCCGCATTAAAGTGGCAGTTCTACTGCAGCGCACTAACACATGCGCAACTACGAGAATGCCGCTACGCAACTTTCAAGCGCAATAGTTACAAATACTACCCAATAAACATTTAGGTTTGAGCTCAACTTGAGGTTAAGTTGAGAACTATGGTAATTCTCAAATCTCCAACGTCGTTTCCCAACAGTACCTCAAGTGGAAGATCATAGCGTTCTCAACAAAAAGGGTATTTTTCATTGTATGAAAAAAGGACTGTTTCTCAAGTTGAGAAAATGCTAGTTCTCAACTTCAACTCCAATGTAATTCTCCAATTGGTCTCAAACATATCATTGAAATACGGAAATTGAAATAGTAAAATACCTTATACCTTTTTGATTGAAACGACATACATAGATGAATTTAAATATTAATTTTTCATTTTATTACTCCTTTTGTATTATGTAGTTAGTCAATATCGTATTACAATAATTCACTTCAGTATACAGTCCGACAGTAATTTTGCCACTTGATTCACTTCGCGTTTTATTTTCTTTCCAGATTATTTGAGGATACTTTGAAGATTACTTATTTTTTGTTGGTAATTTTCCTCTTTATATAGCTTTCGTTTTTCACTTGATAATTAAAAATTCGTTTCTCTATCACTTTTTACGTATCTGCGCGACGGTTAGAGATGAGTTGGAGAATGATTTGGATATCAACTTGAGAACTATGAATTTCCCCAAGATTGTAGAAATATTTTTTTGGTGTTTATTGGGAACTGTCAAATACACCGTGGTCGCCATTTTTTGTTTACATAGCAGTTTTTTATCATTTGCCGATCTGCTAAATTATAGGCAAATTAACAAAATACTTACAAAACTTTATATTTGTTCGCTGCGTGATATTTAAGAAGGTGAAAATGCAGATTTACTTTGTTTTTATTCAACTTTCAAATCGTTTGAAACTGCTGATGGTTTGACACTTTACGAGATTTTACCAGCAAAAATTCTTCGGGTAAGATCTTGCAACTTCTGACAAAGAGAGGATCGATTTTACTCCCCCATTTTTCCCCTACCTTACCAGAGAACCGTGGAACGCTTTCTGGTAAATTCCTGTAAATTCTTGCAACTTCTTGCGAGTTAGGGAACGCAACTAATACTGGCAAACCACATCCATGGTGCCAATTGTAACACACGACATCTGGGTTTAGTCAATGGCGCGATGTAATTTCAAACTTACGGCCCTTCTCATTTGACGTTGTAGATCACGTTCCCTGTCTCAGTCGTTCAGTAGCTACGTGTCGGTAGTTTCGTTTCTCCACTTTTCTGGATAAAACCTGTAAAACTGTCAAAAAGCAAAATTCCTCTCAGAGAAAGGGGGGAAAACCCAAAAGTACGGGAACGCTTTTCGGGTAAAAACTGTCAAATACCCCGTGGACGCCATTTTTGATTTACATAGCAGTTTTTTTTTATCATTTGGCGGTGTTCTAAATTTTGCTCGAAAATTAACAAAAATACTTACAAAACTTGATGTTTCTTCGCTACGATATATTTAATAAGGTGAAAATGCAAATGCACTTTTGTTTTTGCTTATTCAAATTCGAAATCATTTGAACAGCTGATGGTTTGCAACGTCTGACAAAGAGGGGATCGATTTTACTCTCCCATTTTTTCCCTACTTTGCCAGATAACCGAGGGAACGCTTTCTGGTAAAATCCGGTAAATTCTTCCAACTTCTTGCGAGTTACTGAACGCAACTCTTTTTATTCTTCCAGAGTCCGATCAGCATAAATCGCAAATCGCGACTGTGTAAGCCAATGTTTAATATTCTGACGGCGGCATAATCTCCCCAGAACACTAAAGGTGCAGCATCGAAGAGTTCGACGCAAAAAATTTACAAAGCAAACAAACACACAAAAAAAATAGCTCATAGTGGACCATCCATTCTCGAGTTATGCGCCGTCTGACGAACACAACTTTGGGATATACATAGAAATATTTATTTTTAATAACAATCAGGGATTATATTCGATGTAAATAAGCTTGTTTAAATTAAATAATTAAATCACTGTTATCCCCACCTTTTTGTGGAATTTAGCTACCATATTAGGTGTGATTGGATTCTTTCCCTTTTTCTCCTGCTTCCAAAAACCCACCCCGTTTGGTGGGAGTGTCAAATTTTAGAAAAAAGCTATTTACAAAACCTTTCATTATTGAATCATGCCCATTCACAACAATACATCTGTCGGGCGTATGAAAACGGTAATACGAGAACTGAGCTCCGTTCACGGATCGAAAACCATACGAAAGAAAATTACGTGATACGTCAGTCGTATAAGCTGAATGGGATGAAGAGTACGTTCACGTATGTCATAATCCGAAAAATGTGTTTTTACGTGACGAGTAATACGTTGTCGTATGTGACGATTCGAGCCCTGATTTCGTACGATACGATGAAAATTCATAATAGGGGGTATGTGTCACATGTATGACTTTGATGGGTGTTTGACCAAAATCAAAATAGTACTGATTTTCATCACATTTGATAGTAGTTTGACGTATGATTGATAAACAAGTGCACAAGAATTAAAATAAAAAACAAGAAATGAGCAAGAAAAACGAATACGACTTCATTTTAGAATTAATAAATTTTTACATGTACGCCCCTCCGCAGGGCCTGGGTTCCAGTCCTGTACAAAGCAACATGAATACAAAAATTTCTCAAGCTTTTCTTCAACTTCAACCAAAGCGAAAAACTGAAATTTGATGGGTTGTTTGACGACAAATTACACAGAGACGCAGTTTGGTCAAACAATTTGACCATGTAAGTTCCCTATCTCAAACCACACTCTAACAAAGAACTCACTTTTAATAACAAAAAATCATTTCCATTCACTTCTTGTCCGAATGTTAAAGATTAAGTACTTTTTAGTTAATTAAGAATAAAATATAATTAGCCATAGTAAAAGCGCTACTGCTAGTCACTCACTGCTGCTGTATTTCTCATTTGATAATGCGAACATTTCGCACGTTTAATAATATAGAGATATATCTCAAAATTTACGTTTTTGGAGATTTCATCATGCAATTATGAGCTTGATAAGTAGAATATGTTCTGTCAAACAGATAACCAAACTCCCTAAATATGGCGAAGATATATGTTTTTCCATCTGTTATTTTGTATACCAACTGTATGAATTGATAAAACTTTGGTTGAAATTTTGAAATACTTCGTTATATTATTAAAAGTGCGATTTGAATTGGTTAATAGCTATCTTCGAGCTCTGGAAAAAAACAAAGCGTCCAGTTATTTTTTACGATACTTTTTTGTATACCAACATTTTTATTAATACTACTATATCTTATTTTGACTATTACAAGTATGTATGTGTATCAATTACTTTTCTCATTTTTATCTCACTCATTGTCTCGATCTGGTATTTGGTAAAAATAATACAATAAATTAATACAGTAAATGGTAGACAAAATAAAAAAACTTAATGGGAATACGAACTAAAAAATACTTTTTTAACAATTATGCAATACAATTTTTTACCTGAATATAACTAATCTTATGAAAAGTCAAATATACACAAATTTATGGAATGATTTAATAATAAATATTTTATTTCATAACAAGCAACGGGTGAATATAAAGAAACCAAGTAGATTCAAAAAATTTTAATAAACTAAAGTGGTAATTAATTCTCTTTTCAATTCTGTATAAAAATTAGATCGAAAACAGTTATTACGAATACTCTTAATGATCACTTAATATACTGTCTTTTTAATTTTGTGATCGATTTCCAACGTTTTTTATATACAATATATATCAATTCACTTTTTAATTATATGGGTATAATGAGTTACAATTATTACTTATTTTCGAGTTGTAGTTTAATAAATGCTTTACTTTCAATATATATATGTATATAGTTCGATGTTTTTATTTTTTATTTGGGTATCGCGGCATTTTTCTGTATTTATCGCTCTTAAGGGTTTTATATGTACTTTCTACCTTAGAATATCTCTGTGTTATAGTTACATTAATGCGCTCTCTTTGTCATTGGTATCACAAAAAACCAAAATTAAATTAACGAGTGTTTCTAAAACACATAAACATATGAGTGTAATGATAGCAGAGAAACAAGTATGTATACGAATGTACGATAAGTAGCGTATACTTAAAAAACAGTTAAAAATAGTGTGGTGAATTACAAAAATGTTCAAGAATGGTAAAAATAAGTTCAACTAAATATGCTCATGATTCTTTAATATAAATTATACTGACATGTTTAGTAATTCGTATGTTTTGATTTACAAAATTCTTTATATGACGTAACTGATAGCTCTTTAGCAGTTTTCATCTAAAATATTTATTATTTCCACACAAATAATGAAAACTATGTTGCTAATTTGGTTCAAATCGTTAAATTTACGTAGCAGGTCTGATTATTTTTTTATTCTTACAGTGATAATCATGAATATTATGTACATTCGTCGTAATTATGTGATAATTTAATGATTTCAACATTACACCATACTATATTTCGAGAATTTTACTGCATTTTATACGCACATTTGGAAAGACTATGACTTACATTTATATGTGTAGATTGTATATATATATATATATGTGTGTGTATATTAGACGGTGTCAAATATAACGAATGTTTTTTTCTCTGGGTCCATATGAAAATTGCGTTATCGGTCAAAAAAATAATTGCGGCAAAATTGCAGCCCCTATCTTCATTTTTCAGTTAGCGCTCGCAAAAATAAGAATTTTTAATGAAATAAAACAAATGCTTTTCCCCACAATCTTATTTTAATAAACAACTAAATATAACAAATAAAAAATAACCTTGTAACCCATTCAATTTTAGTAAAATAAGAACAAGTAAAATAGTAGAGCAAAGGGCTGCAGCTGATTTTTGAAATTTTATTTTGTTGACGGTGTCAGTTATTTTCTTCCATACAAAGTGTGTTTATATAAACAAGTCATGGATGTTTATATAGTAAAAAAATAACGAAACCTTCAACAAACAAATTTCCAAAAATCAACAGTCCTGGCTACTTCAAACTTCCGCTCATTAAACTAAAATTGAAGGGACAACAATGTTGTTTTTCTTACTTAATATAATTTAATTGTTTAAAAAACCAAATTTTTTCACTAAGAGTTCTTATTTTTGCTAGCGCAAATGAAAAATTAAGATAGGGGGCTGAAATTTTGCCACAACAATTTTTTTGTGACCAACAACGAAATTTTCATATGGGACCGAAAGCAAAGATAGTCGTTTTATTTGACACAGTCTAATTTATATATAGTATAGATGATTTTTTCATATGCACATCATAGATATGTACATACACGCACAAGTGATTGGCTACTTTTTTTCACTCGCTATATCTTTTTGGGCTACAGAGTGAGGTTGTAAAGTTTTTCATGGAAAATGTATGCTTTATGTTTTCGGGTGAAAGGTTTTTTTAATGCTTTGGGTTAGTCTCAAAACATTTCTAATTTCAAACACTTTATTGATTTCGTCATATTGCATACGTATTTGTAATTCAGACCTTTACACAGTTCAACAACGCTCAAGCTCAGGGAGCCAATAAAGTTATTGTAAGTCAGAATTTTACGCTAAACATTTTCTATCGCATCTCTTATGCACGTTGCTGGTTTTTGCTTGTAATAAACTGCTAACACTCTTTTTTTAAATCGGCGTTTCTTGTGCAATGCGGTAATAAAATTTGGTAATTTAAGTCTTTAGGGTGTATTACGTAAGTACATATGTATATTTATAAGTATAAAGGTATAAAGATATTAGTTCAGATGTTTGTATATACTTCATTCACGATATATTTTATAATAATAAAAAACTTCTTAGCTTAAACATGCTTTATATTTCTTTTATTATATATTACTTTATATTATTATTTTTCTATTAAATCAGTCATAAATTCTTTACTTATGATTTTAGTATTTTGTTTTTTTCTTTGATTTAATATCGTTTCCACCCTTAACACAAAAGGCTCAGTTTATTTATTATTCCTTATTCTCACTTATTTTGGGTATATGTATGTATGTATGTTTTAAACGGTATTATTTCGGTTTTGAAACCTACTTTCTCTGGTTACACTGGCATTATTTATGTAGTGTATACGCCTTACACCAAGACTAAGCAATTTAATATTTGTAAAAAATAGTACTTTTTATGGCTTAGAGTTATCACTACAGAGAATTGCAGGTTTCCAAATATAGGTATGTTCTAGACAACGCCGTAAAACGGTACCATGTCCAATAAAACAAAAATTTTACCCAGTTCCATAAAAGACATTGCTTGTTCGATAAGACTTTAATTAATATTTAATTTATAAAACCTTAAGTTGGGTAATCTTGATGAAATAACAGTTTTATTAATCGAAAATATATTTAAAGATCGGGAAGAGCTCATATATACTGAACATTATACGTATTTCAGTGTCTACTTCACGAGGGGCACTAAATAATGGCCCTATTATTTATGGCGGCTGACAGCCGATGGGCAACGATCTATGTACTAAAATTCGTATTACGTATGACAACTGGCTACTGACTGACGGCTACTGAGTCTAGTAGCACAATTTTCTGTTTCCCGCCTACGAAGATTTTGTTATTTGTTTACACAAAATGTTAAACATATTGGAGCAAAATTCGCTTTTTTTGTCCACTGAGTTTAATCGCTGTACATAATACAAAGTACGATAATCGTAGTCATGGCTACTAGACCGACAAGTGGACACCAGTCGCCATATATAATAGGGCCATAAGTCTTTAGAGTAGCTAAGAAAGAAAAAAAAAATCGTCTGTAAACATGGCTTTGTTTTTCGAAATTTTTTCCTGTGATTTATGTATGTACTCCTTTTATAAACGGTCAAACAAAGCAAGGTGAAGCATTTTTCCCGCAGTAAAGTCCGTACCTGAAAAACATGCTCTGGCGGTGAAAATGGTTCTCCGCTCAGTTTATCATGAATTTACGGGAACAAAAAGAAGGACTGTAGCTAAACAATCGGTTGCGTACCACTCAGAAGCGCTGATTGTCAGGGCCCCTGCAATGAATAAATTTGAAAAGAAGGAATACCATTTCGAAAAAATTCAAATATGTTCCCTAAAGAGTAAAACAAGACATTCGCCATTTATGGTATGAAAGAAGAACAAAAAATTCCATGGAGACTATCACCCAAATTAAGAATTGACAATATGCTTATTTGAAAATGAATGCATGAAATATTTTGTAATTATAGGACTTTTTCTCGTTAAATATTAGTTGCCTATGACTACTGGTGCAAAAGTACCCACAAATGTTTGTTGATATATTTGAAATGTAACTTTAAACAGCAAAATTCATAAAAAAAATAACAATAAAACAAAAACATGGTTATTACTACAAGGGAATTGGGCGTGGTTATTGACAGATTTCGATTTTGTTCGAATTAGCGTGTTTACAAACAGACACGTTTGAACCAATTCATCTCGTCATTCTATATGTATATTATATACGGACAACCGAGCCCATTTCGCGGGCTAGATCAGGGGAAAATCATGGGCAAACATCATGATTCAATAATACAAGGTTCGATAAACTGACAGTTGTCTCTCTCGCACCGCTCCCTTAGCAGTGGCACCGTGTTGCTTCTCTGCAAATTTACATGGAAACAGTGTAGCTTTGGTGTGAAATAAAAGTATAAGCTTTTGTGCAATATGTTTATTTGTATATGCATATGAAGCGTATTTAACTGATGAAAACATAAGCATTGGATTTTTCCATCGATCTCATAGTAGTCTAATTTTAATTTTGAGTCATTTTGCAGTTTTTATACGGCTAAATAGCATATAGATTACGTAATTCACGTAGATATATCAATATTACGTTCAACATTTCGTTTAAAATGCCAGATTTCCTGCAAATACATTAGAATTTACGAAAGGAATTTCACTACTAATTGCCTACTTTGAGTACTTTTCTACTACCATTTTCGCAACAAGGGATTGCATTCTTGCCCTTTCTCTGTCATTCGTAAATGCAACCTTTTGTAAGGGAGTGTCAAATCGCAGCTTTCAATAATGATCTAACCTTGTATTATTGAATCATGGGCAAACATGAAGGGGTACAATAAAGTGCAAGTTTCAAGTGTCTGTAAAATAGCCGTGATTTTTGACAATCTTTTTGGATGGTGCTGCCCATTTGCCCATCGTTTATAAAAAATTTTAAAATTGCATTTTCCCGTAGAATAAACAAAAGGAAAACTGTAAATACTAAGGATTGGAAGGGTATGCAATTCAAATGACGAGTGTAGGTATATGAGCAGCGGTGATCACTACCGCAAGTAAACGCGAGCTGAAAGTGTGATTGTGTTAGTGTGCCAATTACGTTTGAATTAAGAATGATAGAATACAAGATTGCGCCGATTGCAGCAGAATTTTGGCGTGACGTCATCGTTGACAACTGAGAACGGCAAATAAAACTGCTCTCTAGTGATGTGCTGAATTGTCGGTACTTAAAAAAGATTTCGGTACGCAATACTTCCTTTTCGGTACCTGATACCAATTTTTTACATTAAACCTTCGCCATTATATGCATTTCAAGTTTAGAAAAAACTTTCATTAGTAATTTACATGATATCGGCTAAAATACACTTGACCTTATCGCAACAGAGAAATTTTATTTTATGAGTTTTAACCTTAGTCGATCCAAGGCTCAAGAAAAATGCTTTGACGGATGAAAAAGAATTTCAGGGGGGAGATTCTGTAACCAGTTAGCGACAAGTTTCGAATCGATATCGTACTTGTTGACGAGAAATATTTCATATCATATGTCAACAAAACCGATACCGATTCGAAAATTGTCGCTAACTGGATACAGAATCTGCCCCCATGCCTACAAAAATGATACCGTCCGATTCAGCTGGAACAAAATTACTTCAAACAAGTAAGAGTTTCTCTGTATTATGGCCTCGAACCGTCATCTTTCATTTGAATCAGTATTTAAAGATCTATTAGCTCCTTCATTCGGGTTTTGATAGGCGAGTCTCCCCTGAACCGTTTTTCCATATTTTTGGCCTCTGTGCGCTTTTATTCTAAGCCTAAATGTTTCGGTACCGAGTATCGAGACCATTGGTTCTTTTTTAAATCGGTACCGAATATCGATCAATACTTAAAAGTATTAACTCAGCACATCACTACTGCTGTCAACTCGACTGTGATGTCAGGAAAACAGCTGATTCTGTCAAATTCACTGAGAGCCGATTAGCGGTATTGCCATCGGCGCCACCTTCTGTATTCTCTCCACCGTGCGTTTGCAAGATCTATACATAGAAGGTCGCGCAATCTGCGAAATAAAAATTGCCTCTCCCTGCGCATATCGTCTCAGGGCGATATTTTGCTTCATGCCGAAAAAGCCACAAAACTTGATTTTTCACAGCGGCCAATTTTAGCGAAATTTTCATTTAAACTCGCAATATCGCAGACGTTTATGATTCGATTGATTTGAAATTTGTACACAATAAACTAGATTCTATTCTGAAGAAGACGAGTCTAACTGCACTTCTTAATATTTATTTAAAACAAAATGACGGATATTGTAACATTTTTATAAAAATTACAAATGCAAAAGTTGTGTTATGAAGTTTACAATTTTTGTTTTGTTTTAATGCGGCATTAAAGATAAATATATACGGACATTTTCGGGAAAGTTTCAGGTTTAGACAACAAGTAGTTCTAAAGTTATAACAATATTATGGTGACACCCACAAGCGGGCGCTCGCCTCTAGATGACAAATATTTTTACTGGGCAATTGTACAAGTAATTTTGGAAGTAATATTAAGTGAAATATTGAAATTCATAAATTTATCAGTGTAATATAACTTATTAAAGCTCTACATACCTAAATATGTATGCATATAGATATATGACTACACACATAGTCAAAATGGTTATTCGTACAGTGATTGTTTTACAATATCACACCTAAAAGTTAAGCATTCTAAAAATAGAATTATTAGCACAAACCAACAAAACCAACAACCACATGATCAAGTGAATTGCAGCGGAATAGCTGCGCTTGATTGTGTTGGCATAACAAAAATGGAAATAGTGGAAATAAGCAAACGATAATTTACAAGGCGTCTTAGCACGGTGAATGTGGTGATTCCCGAAATAGCTATCACTTCTACCATTTTTTCAAATTGTTGTTGCTTTTCCACAATAAATTTTCATTTAAAAAAATGGCCTCGAGCTCATTATAAAATTGTTGAATATAAAAATTTTAAACTTCATAACACAACTTTTGCATTTGTAAAAACCACCTCCTTAATTTTTATAAAAATGTTAAAATATCCGTCGTTTTGTTTTAAATAAATATTAAGAAGTGCAGTTAGACTGATCTTCTTTAGAATAGTATGTAGTTTATTGTTTATAAATTGCAAATCAATCGATACACATACGTCTGAGATATAGTGAGTTTAAATGAAAATTTCGCAAAAATTTTCCGCAGTGAAAAATCTGATTTTGTGGCTTTTTCGACATACAGGCATGTGTAAAAATTTGGTTAAAATTATCTGTAAATGTATTTTTGAATAAGCTATCGATTACAATTGGTTTGAAATCGCTTCACTTCATTTCAATTTTATGTTTTTTTACGCAGCTTGTTGTTTTCGCTGTTATTGTCGCCCAATTTTGCGAGAAAAGAATAGCGGACCTGCGCATTGCGCAACCTCTTATAAATAAACCTTGGTGCGTTTGAAAGCACCTTGTATGCTTGTATATGAGCAAATTTGACATCGCTATAATTGTTGCCAACTTTGTGCCTTACGCAATAAATTAAGTGCGTTTAGGGAATTAAAACGCGGAAATTTTTTAGTTTAGCGCTGTTTCGTTCTTTGGTGCCCTTTTCAAGGTAATTTTATAATAAAAACATGATTCTATGGTGACATTGTATTTATTTTGTTCATTCATTTATTCATTCCAAACATACGGAAAACTTTATCCGTTGACTTACACATATGTTAGTGTTTGGCCGTGCTTTTTATCTGGATAATATTCTCCCAAATAATCCAAACGCAATATTTTCACACAGTCTCTTATCACGGAATTCATAGAATATTCTGCTAATTAGCTGGGTGTGCGCATTTATACAAAAGTAAGCAATTGCATGAAAATAAAGCCGCTAGAGAAACCAATTAAAGCTTTGCAAATTTATTTGCGAATAAAAAAACATTTTGCAAATTAAATTAATTAACTGTGCATTGTTGGAAATATTTACAAATGACATTGCGTGATTACTTAAAATATTTGAACATACGACTTTATATGCAAAAATACTATTGAACAGGGCAACACAAATTTGGTGTTTTTTTTGTTTGGAAAATTGCGCTATTTTCAGTTTTTGGTGCTTTTTTAAATAAAAAACTTGACAATACTGATCACTAGCTGACCTTCATCGAGCGCTCTTTGCTTGGTTCGGACTGAAAAATGGGAGTAAAAATCAAGTTTTCGTAGTAGATGTGCATTTCTTATCTTTATAAAAACAATTCATTTCTCCTCGTATCACTGTATTCTGGGACTAAATAAGGGGCTAAAGCTGCCTTTACAAGGGTCGATTTCTGTACACTGGAAAATCGACTAGCCAAAGCACTTACATTTCACGGTTGAGATGTCATTTACACGGGTCGATTTTGGTTGAACGACAAAAATCTACTAGAAAATCGACCCGTGTAAAGGCGCCTTAATCCATTATGATTAAAGTTAAAATGTCTTGGTTAAAATTAATAAAAAGCTATTTCATTCTTTCTTTACCGGGACAATTGTTACATCGGTGCNATAACTCTTTCCAGCAGGAACTCCAAAAGACACCTTGAACTTAGAACTCTTGCTGGCAACCTGACAGCACACTGCAAGTTAACGTACGGTTTTAATTAAATGGGTCTTTCTGTAGAGACGGACTGTAGGGTTTGTAGGCTGGTGAAAGAAACCCCAGTGTATATTCTATGTGCCTGTCCACGAAGCATGAATCATAGATTGATACACCTTGGAGAACGATTGCCTTCTCCATCTAAAATTTGGAACATGGCCTCATCCAAAGTGCTGAGCTTTTTAAATAGCCTAAGGATGGAGTGATTACAATTTTGATTTAGCACAATATATCTTCTTAGGTCGCAGAGCGGGTATCTTCGACGTAATAATAATAATATCGAGAGTTCGAGTTTACCTCGTTCATTTCAGTCCGCGAAAATCGCGGATTGACGGTGGACTGACACGCACACATAGACAACATGTTTTCTATTTTGTTTTGTTTGCATGTGCCACACGCACTAACACAATCATGCGTAGTTCATGTATACAAAACTGAAACCTGTTTTCGGCCGACTGGCCAGTCCAGTGTGCGTTCGAGTGGTGGACTGCTCAGTCCGACCGAGCAGGCTAGTGTGCTCAGGCCCATGGTCAGTATTACCGCAGCCTAAGGGTGGGTAATGACGCAATTTTTCCCNAAGAGTAAATTTGTTGATGCAACAAAACGGAGCAGATTTTCAGTTGAACGGGGTAGAGGACTAGGTTTCAAATTATTTCGACAAAGCGGAACAAATATACTCCTATCGGAGAGAAGTCCGAACGATGGCTTATTGTGTATATGAGGAATTTTACGCCCTTTGTTTGGTGCACAAAGCCCTCCGGCAGTGTTGCCAAACATGGGCTTTTCCTACCAAAACTGGTAGGTTTTTTTCCATTTGGTAGGTTGGTAGGCTTGATTGGATTTTGGTAGGTTTCGGGACAATGAGTAATAGTTATTTGCGAAAAATAGAAAGTATTTACGTATCTCCAAATATTTTAGCAACCTTTTTTACACAAATATTTCACCGGTGCGTTCGTATAATGGCGGCCGCAAACATGTAAATATACCTGATTCCTAAGTACAAACGTATACCTTATTATTGCCAACATGCAATACGGACATCCATATATCGTGACCTAAGGATGAAAAGGTGCCAAGTCCGTTTTTAAAAATTTTTCAGGAGAGACGACAAATCGATGTAGTTTCGTATTACCTGTCATTCTGCATCAAAAACTAAACTTTGAAAAAAAATGGACTTGGCACCGTTTCACCTTTAGGTAGCGATATAATTTATGGCGTACTTGGACCTAGATTCCAGAAAAGTCTGCCAATGGGCTCGTACTCAACCATATTTCAGTCCGAAGTCTTCCCAATCGAAGTCTGTGTTCGCAAATGTCATCGTAGAAGGCAAATGAGGCCAGAATAAATATTTTGTCGGACACCCAGGCAGCGTTAAAGGCCTTAGAGTCTTTTAAAACTGCATCAAGGTTTGTAAAGTCTTGAACCACCTGTGAGCCCACAATAGCGTCCCCATGAAGGGTTTGAAGGCAACGAAAGGGCTGACTTTCTCGCAAAGCGAGAAGCCCAAATGCGTTTGCATGGTCCCTAGCCTTTCTGTGGTAGATCTAAAGGATACACTGCAGACCTACTTAGGAGCTAGCCGGGAATAATCTCAAATTGCTGCCTACTGGCGGAAGTCAAAGGGAATAAGACAATCAAAGATATGCATAACTCTTTCCAGCAGGAACTCCAAAAGACACCTTGAACTTAGAACTCTTGCTGGCAACCTGACAGCACACTGCAAGTTAACGTACGGTTTTAATTAAATGGGTCTTTCTGTAGAGACGGACTGTAGGGTTTGTAGGCTGGTGAAAGAAACCCCAGTGTATATTCTATGTGCCTGTCCACGAAGCATGAATCATAGATTGATACACCTTGGAGAACGATTGCCTTCTCCATCTAAAATTTGGAACATGGCCTCATCCAAAGTGCTGAGCTTTTTAAATAGCCTAAGGATGGAGTGATTACAATTTTGATTTAGCACAATATATCTTCTTAGGTCGCAGAGCGGGTATCTTCGACGTAATAATAATAATATCGAGAGTTCGAGTTTACCTCGTTCATTTCAGTCCGCGAAAATCGCGGATTGACGGTGGACTGACACGCACACATAGACAACATGTTTTCTATTTTGTTTTGTTTGCATGTGCCACACGCACTAACACAATCATGCGTAGTTCATGTATACAAAACTGAAACCTGTTTTCGGCCGACTGGCCAGTCCAGTGTGCGTTCGAGTGGTGGACTGCTCAGTCCGACCGAGCAGGCTAGTGTGCTCAGGCCCATGGTCAGTATTACCGCAGCCTAAGGGTGGGTAATGACGCAATTTTTCCCGCGTTGATATGTTAGCGCAAGCGCAGCAGTATGTATCAGCGCAATGCGCTAGCGCAATTTGCGTTATACGTGACGGCGTGGCATCCATCGTAACAAAGCAAAAAAAACAGATGGCATCTTTATCAGCGAATATAATTTTTACACGCATTTCTAATTTTTACGCGCTAACTACTAATCGTTTGGTGGATAAAAAGTATTTGTAAGTTTATTATAATTGTGTGTATGTTTTTCGTAATTTAAAATTAACATGTATATATCTATATGTATATTTCAAGGATTCTCGCAATGACTGCAAGAAGAAAAAGCGATGTGTGGTTGCATTTTTCCGAAGAACAGCAAAAAAAAAGTAAAGTGCTTGCTGTGCGGCCAGCATTTATCTGTGACCAACAAATCGATGTGCGGCCTAATTCGCACCTAAATAAAAAGCATCCTACACAGAATATCAAGACATCCAGGCGAGGAATCGGATAATAATAACAATGAGTTGCAATCTGCTGCAACAACTACACGTGTATCCTGCAATTCTACACCGCCACTTGAACTTTCAACGCCGCATACTGCCACTTGTATACTGCCACCTGCTACTTCTGCACCGCCACTTGAATCTTCTGCGCCACGTACCGCCACTTCTAAGCCGCGACCTACAGTCATATCGGGATACTTTCATAGGCCACTGTTGAATAAAAAAAAAGAGTGAAATTTATCAACAATTAGTTAAAATGATTGTTATCGAATATCACCCATTCAGTATAGTCGAAGACGTCGAGTTTCGGAAACTTATTCATCTACTTAACCCTAATTATAGCGTTCCTACCAGGAAGACTATTTCAAGTTCACTTATACCTGCGCATTATTATAAAACATTTGAAATAGTAAAATGCCGGTTAAAAAGAGCGCACGCTGTATGTCTGACTGTTGACAGCTGGACTTCGCGAGCGCGGCGGCACATTACATCGTCGAAGACACCACAAGACCATTCTTGGCTTCAGGTTTACTGACATGTACTTCATACTCGGATCGGCATGCGAGTGAAAATATCCAAAACAAACTAAGACAAATTTTACATGAGTGGGGACTTACATCTAATGTAACTGTAATTGCTAGTGATAACGCAGCCAACATGAAGGCAGCAATACGTGGTGGGGGTTGGCGCCATTGGGGTTGTTTTGCCCATACGCTGAATTTGGTCGCTCAATCTGGTTTAAAAGAAGTTCAATTTGTACTGAATAAAATTAAAGCTATTGTTCGGTTTTTCACGAAAAGTACATATGCGTATTCTCAATTTAAAATAACATGCGAAAGAATGCAAATCCCTGTTTTAAAATTTATAAACGATGTTCCAACGCGTTGGAACTCGACATATGACATGTTAAAAAGAATTTTGCAATTAAAGAATGCAGTTATAAGTACTTTAGCTTTACTTAATTCACAAACACGGGAGGTGGAAAACAACAGTTTTGAAATTTTAAGTAATTATGAATGGTGAAATTGCACAGGAAACAATGGAGGCGATGGAAATGTTCGAATATGAACCTATGTGTTCATGCAAAATTTAATTTAGCAATGGAATGTGATTTTCTAGACTGATAATTTTTATAAATGTTTGTTATGTACCTATGTTCAGTTTGTCATGGTTAAGTTCCTGTAACACATAAAATGTTTTTTCTTTAATGAATGAAATACATTATTAAAAGGCTTACTGTTTTAATACAATAGTATAATCATAAAAAACTCAAAATTTAAACCGTTTAATTGTTTGAATCGGGAAGAATGTCACAACGCTCATTCATTGCGCTGTGACAATAAAAGTGTTTGTTTCACTCTCAACGCATATTGCGCTCTCAGCGCAATGTTACGATCTCAAAGCATTATTGCACTATCAACGCATTGTCGTGCTGTCAACGCATTGCGCTGCCAACGCATTAATGCGCTACTGAGTTAGCAATTTGGTGTATCAGCGCACGTAACGCACCTTGAGTATCAGCGCAATAACGCAACGCTGCTACATACATATTGCTACCTATGTAATGGTGAAAAGGTGCCAAGTTCACTTTTTTTTTAAATTTATTTGTGATGTAGAATGGCAGATAATGCGAAACTACGTCGATTTTTCGTCTCTCCTGAACAATTTAATAAAAATGGACTTGACACCTTTTCACCTTTAGGTAACGATATATACATTAGTGAGGTAAAAATAAACCCCACGGTTAGGCTTGCCAAATGTCCGGGTCTAGGAGCCTCCAGGCTTGGAACAAAATCTGAGCGCTTTGAGATTCTCCGATTTACTGGAAATATGACTAACAATAAGTGGGTTCCTTTTTTGAATCGCTCTTCTAGTGTCATTTAAAATATTTTAACAACCTTGTCATTGTTGAAACTATTATTATTGTTATAACTATTATGTGTCACAGTGCTGACATAGTGACATTACAACAAGCCAGAGATGTTTTCTGTTTTATGAGCAAAGAAACCTACCAAAATTTTAAGCGTCCTACCATCGTGCCAACGAGAAAAAAACATACCACTTTGGGTAGGAAAGGCCCAAAACGGCAACCTTGTCACAAATGTAAAACCCCATGGCTTCCAACTTTCCTAAAAGCACCAAACCTTGGTAAAAATCAAAACATCACTAATTTTTTTCAGTAAAATTAAAATGCATCTATACGACATTTGTGATCTGCCTAAAATATAAGCACTGTTGTATTTACCAAAATAAGACCCACTAATTACGATTTTAAATTTTAATAGAACTAATTGGATTTTCACTTTAATTCAATCATAATATATCTTTTATTTGAAATAATTATTTTATATACATATGTATGTACGTTAGGGTGCCCATCGAAAATGCTTTTATTTGAAATTTCAAGCCCCTACCCCCTAATTTTATTCGTTTTTATGAGAAATATTTTTGCCTATTTTATAGATTTTTTAAAGGTCATTTAGAGGTCGCGGCGGACAAAAAAAGAATAAAATCAGGGGCTAGGGTCTTGAAATTTCCAAAAAAAAAGCATTTTCGATGGGCACCCTAATGTACGTATGTGTATATAAACACTTTCGTATCGAGAATAAACTGCACTAAGTAGGCACTGAACATTGCGGGAAAAGTACTCGAATAGTAGGTGTACATTTCTCGAATGTTTTTATGGATCGTCGGCTCAGCTAACAAGAAAACAACTACATGTATACACATATTTTTTCAAGTTTACTCGAGTAATGAAATAAAATCGTTTGGGGGAATACCATTGAAAATAGGGGAATTTTTTTCCGAAAATTTATAATACGAAGTTCATCTCAATGAACAAGTAATTTTTAAGCTGTATGCGCACAACAGTGTTGCCAAACGTGGGCTTTTTATACCAAATCTGGTAGGTTTTTTCCATTTGGTAGGTTGGTAGGCTAGATTGGATTTTGGTAGGTGCCGCGACAATAATAGTTATTTGCCAAAAATATAAAATATGCACATTCAAACATTTTAGAAACCCGTTGTCACATATGTGGCACTGGCCTGATGCCCAAAATCTAAGGAAGTAAAGGCGGGTGCTACCATGAACAAGCTGCGAAGACTGGGCTCGAATCGTCACATACGATATCGTATTACTCGTCACGTAAAAACACAGTTCTCGGATTGTGACATACGAGAATCGGGTATCCCATTCAGCTTATACACGACTGACATATCACGTAATTTTATTTCGTATGGTGTTAGATCCGTTAACTTATGTTACGATTCGAGCCCTGGACCGCGTGGCCATCACAGGACATATGGGCACCTATCCAATGGATGCCATTTACGTCATTACAGGAATTCCTCCTTTGTCTATTCTGTTTGAAAAAGAAGCCTGCTGCCCTACGACCGCCCAATATAATCAGCAAGAAAGTTGGAGATCTTCTGGGCAGGTTCTAAAGGCATTCCTGGATAATCCCGAGTTATCCTTCTACAAACCCTGCAAGGTCAGAATTCCCGAAAAGGACTGCTGTGAAGTGATGATTGACGAAGGGTCCCAAGTATGGTATACCGACGGATCAAAGATGGACGACGAGAGTACTGGGGCAGACGTATTTGGACCAAGATTCAGAAAAAGTCTGCCAATTTGCACATACACAAGTATATTCCAGGCTGAAGTCCTCGCAATCGAAGTCTGTGTAGAAGGACAAATGGGTCCAAAATAAATATAATGTTGGATAGCCAAGCATGTTAAAGGCCTAAGACTCTTTTAAAACGGCATCAGGCTTGTGGACAGCTGTAAAACTCTTTTGAACCACTTGGAGGCCCACAATAGCGCAATGCTGTGGTGGGTTCCGGGACATGAAGGGTTTGAAGGCAACGAAAGGGCGACTGTCTCCAAAGCCTGGAGCCCAAATGCGCGTGCATGGTTCATCAGTGGCGGATACAGACTTTTGGTTGGGCGGGCGACTAGGGTCAACTAGTCAAATACACAAAGAAAAATGTAACATGATTTTTTCAAACAATGTAATTTTCGGCGTTTCATATTAGCGATTTTAAAATTTTGAACAGAAAAAGTATTTTATAAAGCATGTTCACATTATCGTAATTTACGGCTCATTCGTAATTCATAAACAAAGCACGCCGAAATCAAGTAATTTTGCCGTGTAAAATTTGTCAATAAATGAGAAATTCGCGAAAATTCAACCAATTTCAAAAATTTGCTATCAAAATTTTAAATTTTTGAAGCAGATTTATGAGAAACGTTTTGGGCATGCATTTTTATAGTCAATTTAATTTCAGTATAACAAGGCACAAGTTCAAAGTTGTGCATTTTCTTAGATATAAAAATGCGAGTATTTTAGAACATACCTAAGTATTTTGTGTGGATGAAAATGCGAAACACCTCTAGCCAAAAAATTCTCAAAACTCGGCGCGAATTTTGAGGAACTTCAAACGTTCACTTTTGTACTGAAATTGAATGAGCTATAAAAAGTGATCATTACTTCTAAAAGAACTATTGAAACCTCACAATTAATCCAATCCAACTGATTAAATTTTTCTGTGAAATTATGTATATTGAAGTGATTTTGGAAAAATCTTAAGAAAATTCATAGCTTCCGAAATTGTCCATAGATTTTTATACAAGGTACCTAGTTTTACTCGGAATTGAACATTCTTTTTAAAGTAATGACTGACAGAGACTATTTTTATTTGAAATTTTGGAGAAAAAGTATGTCGAATTGGGAAAAATAATAAAAATTTGTGTTAATTTCAGACTTATTCCAAAAATTTTCCACACATTTACAATGTGCTCACAAAATTTATTATTTCTTTAAATAGAACAAATATTCTTATTTCCAAAGCCATATAAAAACGTGAAATTGGGTAAAAAACTAACAAAGCTAAAAATGATTTAGTGCGGGAAGTCATGTAAAAATTTTTTTTTAACAATAATTCGAGAATTTGAGGGTGTTACAAAAATTTTATACGCAGTTTTATGAAATGCTCGACCAGCCCTACGACCTGTACTAGGCCACTTAAAAAGTTAATGATCAGTGTAACACCGTGCAATTTAAATTATTTTTTTCATATAACGTATTATATTCGCCAATTTTAGATGGAAGTAATAAGTTCAAACCAAAAATTTTTGGTGTCTCTTTCGGCAATCTTTCTCGGAGATCGTGGAAAATATTATCCAATAGCGCTATAAATATTGCCTTTCGATAAAAAAATCTTCAGTGTTAGATGCACGATAATAAGCCAGAAGATTTGGTCTATTCGCTCTACGAGGAAGAACAATGTCAAAATCCAACTCCATAGCGATATCGGTAACTAACGTGGCAATGCAAGCGTTTTTTTTCTACTCATTGTGCTGTTATCCCCTTGTTATGGAATGAATATATTGCGTGAATATTAATGCATTAGACAATTTATAGGTAATTTGTGCGCATTTTAGCATTCTGCTATATTTCATCCCTTTAATCATGTAGTACATCGGGGTAATGCTGATTTAGCCGGGACTTATTAATTCATTTTAACCGTTGAATACAGACGCTCTTATAATATAAATTAATAAGAACGGTAGTGAACGGTTATGGATATATAGTCATTGATATTTTTTTGCGCATAAAAATGACTGGTTACACAGTTGAAAGTGAAATTTTCTACGTTCACCGCGGAAATAGACAAAAGTAGTATCAGAAAGTTCGATTCGACATACATATAGTTATTATCATAACTTTACGACACTCACATAATGACAAGATTTCACCAGTTATCTTAATATTTTTTAATTTTAATTATTTGTTTATAATAATATGGCATGTTTTTTAATAAAAACCTTAGAAATCCAAATTTCAATCTTAGTGCAAAATTTTAAAATAAACCAACAAACTGTCGTAAAAATTTCGAGATTTTTATTAGATTTTTTAAAAGTATTTTAAGTATGCAGTTTTGTAGCCCATTCAATTTTAGTATAACAAAGTGCAAGTTTAAAGTAGCTCGGAATTACCATTAATTTTTGGACATTTTTTCGTTGAAGGTATATGATTTCTTTTTCTAAAGATAATATTGTGCTCGGGGTACGAAAATAAACTATATTGTACGTTACTATTTCGTTTCGTTTATTACTGCAACAGTTCGGTACAATACGAAAACAAAACGGCTGAGTTCGCTTTGGCGATAGTACACCAGAGAACGTTAAATACAGAGAAGCAGCAACACGCTACTCGTTGAAATTTTGTAATAGATCAGAAAGGCTCTAGAAGTTCACCATTTTTTAACAGCGTGAGCGCAGAGCGGCGCAAAATTAACAGAATTTAAATAAATTTGCAATTGTGAAATGTTATTTATTTTTGTGCACGTTTATATCTATCAACAAAAATGACTTTTGGTAGTTATTTTAATGCCCTTTCAATTGAATTTAATCGAAACCCCTTTTTTATTTATTAGACAAAATTATCTGGATACATTTTAGGAAAACAATATTTTCATCAAAATTGCCGATAATTATTAATAAATATAAATTTACGAAGAAAAATTCAAAAAATTTTCATCTAAATTTTGAACTTTTTAATCTGAATTTTTAGAATGATAGATCGGTAGAAGAGCAAGTGTAAGTTTTAAGCGGCTAAAAAATCGCGTCGATTTTTAATGATTTTTTATTGCGGACGGCTCGTTGTACTTTTTACCATATACATAAAAGCGAATTTTTTGTAGAATAAAATGCGCAAAACCGTTTGCAAACAAAATAAAAAAATACTAACACTATATTTTATAAACTACACCTGTTATATGGATAAAACTNTAAATTTTGAACTTTTTAATCTGAATTTTTAGAATGATAGATCGGTAGAAGAGCAAGTGTAAGTTTTAAGCGGCTAAAAAATCGCGTCGATTTTTAATGATTTTTTATTGCGGACGGCTCGTTGTACTTTTTACCATATACATAAAAGCGAATTTTTTGTAGAATAAAATGCGCAAAACCGTTTGCAAACAAAATAAAAAAATACTAACACTATATTTTATAAACTACACCTGTTATATGGATAAAACTGCAAAATACGTCGGAAAAAAATTCATTAAAAATTAACGCGATTTTTTATCTGCTTAAAACTTTCACTTGTTTCACTAGAATTACATACATAACCAATCTATCTGCGTACCCAAAACTTTCTAAAAATTTGATTAAGAAGTAGAAAATTTAGATGAAAATTTGTTGATTTTTTCTACGTTCTGTATAAATTTTGAAAGTTTCACTTATGTGCTTTCGATTAAAGCATGAACCATATTTTTATAAAAAAAAACAAAAAAATTTTTACTTGAAAAATATTGTAAATATTAAACAAAAAAGAACCATGCAATCACTTTTGATTGCCTGTGTGTGCACGTATGTGTGTCTAACAAATTATGGCTTGATATCAAAATACCGATATTAATTAATAAACTTAATATTATATAGTATTTGTAAAATTAATTTCATTAAAATTATTTCTGCAATCAAATTTTCTATTAATGCAAAAAGCCAAACGTATAAATAAGTATGTACGTATGTACACATGCATTTGTAAATATGTACATATGTAATGTATGTATGTAACGTATATATGTACATACAAATTCACGATTGGTCGGCTTTCGTCTTCCCCTCGCCGCTCCCATCAACACAAATTATTCAATTCCTGGGAATCGACGACAGATTGGCACGTGCGCGAAAATATTAACCCTACGCTTACGAAATATTTAGATTTTCGCATAAGTTTGCATTTAATAAATACTCGTACATTTTGTATGGAGAATAATATTAATTAATTTAAAATTCGGCATGTAACCATGTTCTCGACGATACATGTAACTTTCATAAAGATTAAACATAAAAAGCGTTGTAAAATAGTGTTATGAATAGCTGAATCCAAATAAACTATGTCCGCTAAAATGGGTTAAACGCAAACTGGAATTGACATTTTTACACACATGTAATAATGCTTATTGTTGGTTCAAATTATTGATGTTTAGTTAAATACAATGAATGATTGAATTCGATATATAAATGTGTTAGATGAATGTTTGAACAATTTAATATTTCAAGATATTAGGCGTATTCAAAATAAGTTGACTCGGCTTAAACGGCTTCTTAGCGGCTTGACAACTGATAGGAGAAAGAAACACTGCTTCGACCTCTTACTTCGACGGCTACTTTTTACAACTTGACTCTTTTGACTCTCGACAACTTCGGCGACTTGACGACTTGACCTTCTATTGACAATTCTTTGGCCTTCTTTTTGACAATATAGTTTTGCGCTACTGCAGTTCAGACGAGTTTTTGTTCGCTCCGCGCTTATCTGGCTATTTAAGCGTTCTTTGCNAAAAATATTCATACAATGCCTTGTCTTTGTGGTCAAAAAGTTGATCGTACACAATCTAAAGTGCAGTGTGCCGGGTGTAAAAACTTTTTCACCTCAAATGTGTTGGTATTTTCCAAGCCGATCTGGACTTCTTAGTCTCATCTAATAAGCCGTTTCTTTGCAAAAACTGTACGGATGACCGTCGTTCATCTCTCCGCTGCCTTTCCACACCCGTTGGTTCGGGTGGGAGCATTAGTGCTAAAGAAGCTCTTAATACAGACTCTCTAAANTAACCATGTTC
Organism: Rhagoletis zephyria; assembly: GCF_001687245.7. Classification (NCBI taxonomy): domain Eukaryota; kingdom Metazoa; phylum Arthropoda; class Insecta; order Diptera; family Tephritidae; genus Rhagoletis; species Rhagoletis zephyria. The sequence goes on along the minus strand of NW_016157166.1, from coordinate 59,480 downwards.
TCGACGATACATGTAACTTTCATAAAGATTAAACATAAAAAGCGTTGTAAAATAGTGTTATGAATAGCTGAATCCAAATAAACTATGTCCGCTAAAATGGGTTAAACGCAAACTGGAATTGACATTTTTACACACATGTAATAATGCTTATTGTTGGTTCAAATTATTGATGTTTAGTTAAATACAATGAATGATTGAATTCGATATATAAATGTGTTAGATGAATGTTTGAACAATTTAATATTTCAAGATATTAGGTGTATTCAAAATAAGTTGACTCGGCTTAAACGGCTTCTTAGCGGCTTGACAACTGATAGGAGAAAGAAACACTGCTTCGACCTCTTACTTCGACGGCTACTTTTTACAACTTGACTCTTTTGACTCTCGACAACTTCGGCGACTTGACGACTTGACCTTCTATTGACAATTCTTTGGCCTTCTTTTTGACAATATAGTTTTGCGCTACTGCAGTTCAGACGAGTTTTTGTTCGCTCCGCGCTTATCTGGCTATTTAAGCGTTCTTTGCGAATTTTAATTCGCTTTGTTAGTGCGAAACTCATAATATACTGAGATAGTGACTCTTAATAATGTGAATTTCACTGACTCAATATTTATTAAATGTAAAAATATTCATACAATGCCTTGGTATTTTCCAAGCCGATCTGGACTTCTTACTCTCATCTAATAAGCCGTTTCTTTGCAAAAACTGTACGGATGACCGTCGTTCATCTCTCCGCTGCCTTTCCACACCCGTTGGTTCGGGTGGGAGCATTAGTGCTAAAGAAGCTCTTAATACAGACTCTCTAAAAGATAACTCAAGTGAAATCGCTACTGAGCATGACTTTCAATTAAAATCTACACTGCTACACTGTGGTTAAAGAACTTTCTGCTCTCAGGGCAGAAAATCCTCTTATCTTGTGTTTGCTAGGTGCTTTGCATGAAGACAAAATGCAGCTAATAAAGAAAAATGATGATTTGCATGTAGAAGTTCGTGTANAAGTGATGATTTTCATGTAGAAGTTCGTGTATTGCAAACTAAGCTAAACGAAAAAGATGCCGACGTATCATCGTTGATTGCGGAGATAAAAAGCCTTCGCAGCATTGTTGACAACTGTTAACAAATGTAAGGAGATGATTGACAATGAAAATCAATCTCTTTTACGCTCTTTTCCATCATACCCAGCCGCCGGCTCTCTGCATGGGACTAATGTTACTGCTGCTCATGCTGAACAGTGTTTACCTACACCAACAGAAACTCCCTCATCTGCTCCGTCTACTAAGTGCACGGTATCGAATGCTGCTCTGCCCCCCAATAGGTCTGCTAAGCGCATGGCGCTCAATACCATTGTTAGCTATGCTGCTGCTGCTGCCGGTACTAACTCAATTAAAGCTAATGTTAACAGCTCTGTTATCACTGCTTCTGGCGTTGTTGTTGATGCCGACGTGGATGTTAATTATTTGAATGCTGATATTGATGTTGTGCCTGATGCTGGTTCAGAGCCTGCGGTTTTTTCTGGCTCGAATGGTTGGAAAACTGTGCCTCATAAGACGAAAACTCCGAAACATAAACAGGTTGTGGTTGGTCGAAATAAAAACGCTGACCTCGACATGCTTGAATTCTGGCAACTGTAGCTAAGCCCCTAAGGGTCTTCAAATTTATTTTCAAAATATGTCTGGAATGCGGACTAAAACCAAAGAGATATTTTTATCAACGTCCCGCGTTGACTTTGATGTCTATGTTTTTGTGGAAACATGGCTGAATGCTGACTTTCATGATGAAGGGTATTTTAATCCAACTTTATTTAATGTATTCAGGAAGGATAGAGATCCGGTGAAGACTGGTCACTCCAAAGGCGGTGGTGTCCTAATCGCCTTAAAGCGTTGTATCCGCTCGTCGTTACATCAATTAGAGAATCTAGATACTCTCATAGATCAAATCTGTGTTTGTGTCTATGGTTCGCTTGGAAAATTATTCATTTGCACATCCTATATCCCGTCAAATAGTACGGACTATCTATACAGCTGTCATGTTGACAATATCGTCGATCTTTGTGAGCAGAATCCTGACTCTTCGTTTTGCATTCTTGGCGATTTCAATCTTGCAGATATAGTCTGGTCCGACGTACAAAGAAATGGTTTCCTGACTCCAACACACGTAAACAGGACATACGAGATAAATTTTCTGGATAGTCTGCTTAGTTTAAACTTAATTCAAATTAATTCATTATCTAATAAGTTGTCTAAAATTCTTGACCTTGTCTTTGTTGATGAAAATTCAATATTTAACTTAGAGGAATGCAGTTTTCCGGTTAGTAAAACTGATATGCATTATGTGTCCATAATTATTGATTTGGAAATGTTTGATAATTTCACTGCAAGGAATATAACGTCTGGTTTCTTTAACTTCCGCGATGCTAACTTTCAGGCTTTCGATATTGCCTTGTCTGAAATCAACTGGGACTCTGTTTTTATTTCTAAGATCGTCTCAGAGTGTTTTGATTCTTTTGTGTGGACACTGAATAATCTTTTTTCTAAATATCTTCCTNTCTTGGTGTCATTTTTGACTCTGGGTTCAACTTTGTTAATCACATATGCCATATTCTTCCGAAGGCTTACAGGAACCTAGCTTTTCTGAGAAGGCATGCGAAGGATTTTAAGGATCCCTATACAAGGAAAACTCTCTTTAACTCTCTTGTTCGTTCAAAGCTTGAATATGCCTCGGTTATCGGGAGCCCTATATATAATTGCCATGCACTTCGTATCGAACGTGTCCAGAGAAAATTTATTCGGTTTGCCCTTCAGCCGCTTCGATTCTCTGACCCTCTTCCGTCCTATATAGCTCGTTGCACGCTTATAGATTTAAACTCTCTTGAGTGTAGAAGACATGTCCATTCCCTTATGTTTGTTTACGACTTGATATCTGGCGTCATTGATTGTCCGGAATTACTTGTGCATATCGGTTTCAACGTCCCGAGCAGAATATTGCGGTTTGTCCCGGCGTTTTATGTTATCCCTGCTAAAGCTAATTATTGGGCTCAATCCCCGATTTGGAGGGCTCTTAATGAACTTAATGCAATTTTAAAAAATTTAAATATTGCATTTTCTGTTAGTAGGCAGTATTTCAGAAGTTTAATGGAATCTGTGTATTCCTAGTGTAGTTCTTAATTTTTTACCTATTAATTTTATTCTAGTCTGTAAGATTCTTTGTAATTATAGACTCAATAAACACTGAATTGAATTGAATCGAATTGAATTTCGACAACTTCGATGACTTGACTGAGATGATTGAACGACTGCTGACTATTTAACGACCGATAGTGTTGTCACCTTTTCACACCCGGTCATCCTGATCATCATCTGACCCAGATGATAAAATATGCGCGTCTTGTAAGTATTTCCACGGCTTTATGTGGTCTGCACTTATAGATGTTTGTCGCGGCCCCTCAAAATCTGCTGCCTTTTCAACCTCGTATCTGCCATTCTGTTTTACTGCCACGAATTGCGTCTGTTTAATTGTTACCAAATCAAACTTTTGGTACCCAGTATGAGTTTTGCGCTTTTTGTCAAAGTTCTTCTTATACTCTGCTTGTGCCTTCTGAATGGCTTCTTTCGCTTCCATCCTAACCTTTTTCCGCTCATCTGTAAATGTAGTTAAAATTTCTTCTTCAATCGCTCTTACCACGTCCGTGTGTGTCCCGCTTCGCATTTTTACTCCAAAGAGTACTTCGAACGGTGTGTACTTAGTTGACGAATGAACGTGTGCGTTAATTGCTTTCTGCACTTGTCCGATGTACTTGTACCACTTGCTTGGTTCCGTTGCTGACAGCTTTGACAAGACTGAGAGGATAACTCGATGCACTCTCTCGATTTGTCCATTGCCTCTTGGAACGCCAGTGGTTGTTTCGACATGTTCAACATTACGTGTACCGCAAAACTTTTTAAAACATTTTGAAGTGAATGCTAGACCCTTATCGCTTATAATCCTTTGCGGGCTGCCAAAAATATCCATCCATGTTGTCAAATGCTTCACTACATCTGCTGCGTCTGTCGACTTTGTTGCAAACAACCAAGTGAACTTGGTAAAACCATCGACTATGGCGAAAACGTATTTGTAACATTTTGCTGTTGCGTCTAGTGGGCCTAAATGGTCAATATGAATTGTGCATAATGGTGCATCGCCTTTGTTTATGATATGCAAAAAATCGTCTTGCTTCCCCATTTTGCGATTATGCAATATACACTCGTTGCAATTAGCAATATGTTGTCTGACCTTCTGTTCTAAATGCGGGATAAAGTAATCTTGCTGAATTGCGTGGATGGTTTTTTGCACACCCATATGCCCGACACTATCCGCTTTATCTATAATTTCCTTCTCCATTCTCTTTGGCACCGCCAAAACATCACACCCAATTAGTTGTTTGTAAATCAATTCGTCTTTAATAACAAAATTTTCATATGTTTTCTCTTTGAGGATTTCTGTTACAGCTTTCAGATGTTCATCGCTTTGTTGGGCTTTTACTAGTCTTGCTCGGATTTCAGACGTAACAACAAAAACTGGATAGCGGCTTAGCGAGGCTACGTGTTTCATCCTGTTCCCAATTCGGTGTTCGGTTTTAAAATTTAAATCTTGCAAATACATTAACCATTGGGCAACTTCGCGTGGAACGTCTTTTTTCGTTGTCGTCTGCTTGAACGCTGAGCAATCCGTGACTAAAACGAACTCAATACCCAGCAAGTAGTGTCGCAGTCTTTTTGTTGCCAAATAAGCAGCTTTCACTTCTAAAATATAGCTATGCAACTTTTCTCCGTGTGCCGTAGTCTTTCTGCTCCAGTAATACACTGGATGCCACTTACCATCATGCAGCTGCATGAGTACACCGCCAAAGCCAGACTTAGAGGCATCAACATGAAGCTGCGTTTTTGCCGTTTGTTTAAAAATCTTTAGGACCGGCTCGTCTACCAATGCTGCTTTCAACCTAGCTACCGCTGCCGGTTGTTCGTGTGCGATCTGGAATTCTGCATCTTTTTTAAGAAGCTGAGTCAATGGACAACCTCCTAAAATAACCTGTCAGTCCAAGAAAAGCTTGTACACTTCTTATGTTTTTTGGAAAATTTTTTACTGCCGTCAATTTTTCATGGCCAGGCCAGACTTTGCCATCTTTGTATGGTATGACCAAGAAAATTTATGCGATTTTGTAAAAATTCTCACTTGGACCACTTGATTTCTAAACCGTACAATTGTGCACGCTGTAAAACCTTTTGCACATTTGCCAGACATGCTTCTGCTGTTCGCCCAAACACAACTATATCGTCCACATACAACTCCATTATACCCTCGTTGCGCATGTTCTGAAAGGTTATGTTAAGAAAGCGCACAAAAACTGCTGGCGAATTGCAAAAGCCAAAAGGTGTGTTATTAAACTCAAATACGCCCTGCTTCGTTATGAACGCAGTGTACTTTTTACTATTTTCCTCAACCGGCACGTGAAAAAGCCATTCTTGAGGTCCATAACCGTGAAGAATTTGGCATCTTGCATTTTTTCGAAAACATCTTCTACAATGGGTACTGGAAAGCGATCTTTTAAAACGAGATAATTCATCTTTCGATAATCGATGCACATTCTGAATGTGCCATATTTTTTTCTCGCCAATACCACTTTGCTTACAACATCGGAAGCAGACTCCTGAATAACCCCCTCTTGTAACCAATCTTCAATTTGCTGCTTCACCACCGCCGACTCGACTGGGGTTTTCTTGAAAACATATTTTTTCACTACTGGGAATAATTTTCAAATGGACGCGACATTTTTCAGTTGCATTTTTCGGCGTATAATTCATTATCATTTGGTTTACTATTCTTCTGTATTTAGGTGGCACATCAATTTCGTCCACCCCCTGAACATTAAAAACTGCTGCTGTGCTGGTGTCTGCGCATTTCTCTGTAAATGTATACCCGGTGGTACTCACTGTCAAGGTGACTTTTTCAATTAGGTCGAATCCAATTAGTGCGTCGAACATTATATTATTTTCGTCTACAACTAGGATTGTGTGCTCGGTTTTCAAGCCGTCTACTTCGATAACGCTGGAAAACATGCCTCGAACCTCGGTATTTTTGTTACCTAAGCCGTATAACTTCATGCTTGTTGCTTTTAGGGGATATTGCTGAAATAATCTTTTGTAAGTGCTAAAACTCATGAGCATAATATCTGCTCCTGCATCAACAAGATAATTCACACTGTTCCCACCTATTACCATTTACTTTAGCCTTTTTAAAACCAGGTTGACGTTTTGTTTTGTGCAGTTTTTCGCTATATGACCATTTCCATTACATTTGAAACATTTTGTCTCCTCTTTACATTCTGATCTTACATGTTTTCTCGATCCACAGTTGTAGCAGTGCTGCTTACGTGCACTCGTTCTATTTGTTTCACCTGCTTGCGCGTTGTGCCTGAGCGCAGTTGCTGCCGCCGCGCCGCTACCATATTTTCTTACGCTGCTTACGGTGTGCTCTTTGCTGCTGTTCATCGTTTCAATAATTTCGTATTGTTCCAGTAACTCTTTGTACGTTCTTGCATTTAACAGAAGAATTTTCAACTCGTTCCGCATTCTTAACCCTTCGACGATGTACCGGATGACTGACGTTCCTTCTATGCTACCCATTACTGCTAATTTTCACATGTTTAGAATATACTAATGTATGTTCTCCGAATCTTTCTTTCTTCTACTCCTAAGTTGTTGGTGGACTCCAGCACTACTAAGCGTTTTGTCAAATTCGGTTATAAGCGCTTCGCGTAAATTATTATAATTTGATACGGTAACCGTCTCTAGGAACAGTTTTGCTGTACATTTCATTTTGTTCCTTGCGTTTACATACTTTTGTTTTTCGTTTAGCTCGTATGCTGCTGCATTGTCATCGAAATTCTTTAACCACAACTTTACAGGCATACTTATTCCATCGGAATCGGGGACAATTTTTGCAAAGCTCTCAATTGAAACTGAATTTCTTGAATCATTGCACAGCTTTTCTGTCAAGAGACGTAAAAGTTCAACACTTAAGCCTTCTTTTTCCATACCGTCTGAGGTTTGATTATTTACTGCCATTTCGATATTAAAAATTTCACTCTTATCTTCAGTTATTTCTTCGCTTTCAATTTCTATTGATTCTTCTCTTTCAATTTCTACTGCATTCACTCCTTTTCCAGACCTTAGAAACATAATTCACTGCAACATATTATAGCATCATTTTTAGAGCGTTCGGCGGTTGAGCCCCCATGTAATAATGTTTATTGTTGGTTCAAATTATTGATGTTTAGTTAAATACAATGAATGATTGAATTCGATATATAAAAGTGTTAGACGAATGTTTGAACAATTTAATATTTTAAGATATTAGGAGTATTCAAAATAAGATGACTCGGCTTAAACGACTTCTTAGCGGCTTGACAACTTATAGGAGAAAAAAACACTGCTTCGACCTCTTACTTCGACGGCTACTTTTTACAACTTCGGCGACTTGACGACTTGACCTTCTTTTGACTTTCGACAACTTCGATGACTTGACTGAGATGATTGAACGACTGCTGACTATTTAACGAACGATAGTGTTGCCACCTTTTACATACTTATACACATGTACAGTGGAGTAGCACTAGCTTGGACATTGCATTGCTTGTACTTTGATGTGTTTCAATCTTTTTATGGTACTGAAGATTTGGTTATGGATGTAAAAAATTTAAAATAATCTGTGGATATATATAAATATATATTTATAAACGAATTGAAGTATAGAAATTCTTAAAATTAAAAAATAAATGAAATAATTTTTTTGCATTTATACAAATGGTGTTCAAGGCACATTGACCCACCTGTACAAAAATCGTGGCGCGTCATGGACAAAAATTTTACAATTTCGGACCGAAAAATGTGAAAACGAGCTAAATTGCCACGTTACATCTGTGAACTTCCGATAAAACCACATATGTTTGTNTTCCTGCAGAAAACGTACACTTTTATTTAATGTTTATTAAAATTACACCTTAAAATACTAGTTAGTGGTTGAAATATTGGAAGGGAACAGAGAAATTGAGTGTTTTGTCAAAAACTACCAAAAATTACAAAAAACTACCAAAATTCGAGATAACTTATTTCACTGGATATAGAGAAATAATTGCCACTTTTCACTTGGCTGGCCGAGATTTCTTCA